>NC_068443.1:33577387-33877387 GCF_023373465.1 Oncorhynchus keta
CCTGTCTCTCTCTCCCTCCCTGTCTCTCTCCCTCCCCGACTCTCTCCCTCCCCGACTCTCTCCCTCCCCGACTCTCTCCCTCCCCGACTCTCTCCCTCCCCGACTCTCTCCCTCCCCGACTCTCTCCCTCCCCGACTCTCTCCCTCCCTGTCTCTCTCCCTCCCTGTCTCTCTCCCTCCCTGTCTCTCTCCCTCCTGACTCTCTCCCTTCCTGTCTCTCTCCCTCCCTGTCTCTCTCCCTCCCTGTCTCTCTCTCCCTCCCTGACTCTCTCCCTCCCTGACTCTATCCCTCCCTGACTCTATCCCTCCCTGACTCTATCCCTCCCTGACTCTATCCCTCCCTGACTCTCTCCCTCCCTGTCTCTCTCCCTCCCTGACTCTCTCCCTCCCTGACTCTCTCCCTCCCTGACTCTCTCCCTCCCTGACTCTCTCCCTCCCTGACTCTCTCCCTCCCTGACTCTCTCCCTCCCTGACTCTCTCCCTCCCCGTCTCTCTCCCTCCCCGTCTCTCTACCTCCCCGTCTCTCTACCTCCCCGTCTCTCTCCCTCCCTGACTCTCTCCCTCCCTGACTCTCTACCTCCCCGTCTCTCTACCTCCCCGTCTCTCTCCCTCCCCGACTCTCTCCCTCCCCGACTCTCTACCTCCCCGTCTCTCTACCTCCCCGTCTCTCTCCCTCCCTGACTCTCTCCCTCCCTGACTCTCTCCCACCCTGTCTCTCTCCCTCCCTGACTCTCTCCCTCCCTCCCTGTCTCTCCCTCCCTCCCTGACTCTCTCCCACCCTGTCTCTCTCCCTCCCTGACTCTCTCCCTCCCTGACTCTCTCCCACCCTGTGTCTCTCCCACCCTGTCTCTCTCCCTCTGTTACTCCCTCCCAGCCCTCCTCACTAGTCTGCAGCCTTGCCAATGAGAACAGTGTGAAACGTTGTGAATGCATGTCAGTCCCATGTAAAATGTTTGAGTAAAATATATATCATTGACGGTCCATTAAATACTGTTGAATCCATTTCCTGAGCACATCTAACTAACTTTGCATACTGCTCAACCGAATGCTACAACATTCTCCATAAAGGTTCTACATAGGGAGATACAAGTCATCACATTATATGAGCTTGTAGATTCATTTATTACCAAGAGTCAACACACTCAGACAAATCATGCAGACATACTGCATATAGTCGAATGTGCAGACTGACAAACACACACAAACACTATGGGAACCCACAAACACACACAAACACTATGGGAACCCACAAACACACACAAACACTATGGGAACCCACAAACACACACAAACACTATGGGAACCCACAAACACACACAAACACTATGGGAACCCACAAACACACACAAACACTATGGGAACCCACAAACACACACAAACACTATGTGAACACACAAACACTATGGGAACCCACAAACACACACAAACACTATGGGAACCCACAAACACACACTATGTGAACCCACAAACACACACAAACACTATGTGAACCCACAAACACACACAAACACTATGTGAACCCACAAACACACACAAACACTATGGGAACCCACAAACACACACAAACACTATGGGAACCCGCACAAACTTAACATCAAAACTTATCAAAACAGTTTGCAAGCCTACAATAACACATGCACACACTTACACAATCATTAAAACATCATAAACCACCCCACACACACATGTGCAGGTCCTGTGTATAAACACACACACACTCTGTGTATACATTCCATTGTCTCTCCTTTCTCTTTCGCCCACGACAGTGCACTCCGCTGACACACACACACACACACACACACACACACACACACACACACACACACACACACACACACACACACACACACACACACACACACACACACACACACACACACACACACACACACACACAGAGAGAGAGAGAGAGAAAGAGTCTTGTCAGTGAGCAGTGTAGGTCATGGTGGGGTCCTAGCCAACAGCTAAGGGTTATGGGAAAGGGATAGGCTGCTGGCTCCGAGGATAACTGGAAAGGAAAGTGGGATGGAAGGAGGGGAGGAAGGAGAGAGGAACGGAGATAAGGGGCGGAGAGGCAGAAATGTTACGTTCTAATGAGGTTGACAACGTTGGGATGAGGGGTGACGCAAGGATGAAAGGTGAGGGAAAGGTTAGGTCGGGTGAGATCTAGGAAGTGTGGAGGGTTGGAAGGGTTCGGGGGGAGAGTATGTCCTAGACTTTTGTCTGAGACGGGGCTGTGTGTAGGGCTCTGCCAAACAATGAGAGCATGGTCTCATTGACTCACTGAATGACTGACTGGTGTCGCAAGTTACATGACGATTAACATGACAATTACTGAATACTTCATTGACATTTTAGTCATTTAGCAGACAGTGACGTGTCCAGGGAGAAATGTTATTGGCCAGACAGCTTCCGACAGATGGACTACAGATAGTAGGACAGAGGGCCGCTCAGATCCTCGCTCAGATCCTTTCTCCGCTGAAACCGATTCAGCCTCTAGTGAATTGAAGGAGAATTCTGAAACACTGATAGACACGAATGAGAAATCCTTTTATACGATTGTTTCTTTTTTTTCTTTTTCCTTTGACACTTTTGGGGGAAGCCTGGCTCCCCTTGGCATCCATGTACACACGCCACTTTCTTGGCTGAATGCCATGACCCTGATGGTGTTTGTAATAGGTGCCCCTTTTCTATTCAAATGGAGGGGGCACAGTGAGCAGCGAACCTACTTGGCCTACGTTTTGAAGGGGTTCTTTGGACAGATGAAAACGTGACCGCCTGGGTTCACGACACATTAGAAAGTATAACATTTGTACAGTTAAACGACAGGTCATTACTATAAAAAAAGCGTAGGAGGTCCCGTAAATAAAATAGAGCCCCCTAGCATTCTGGATGTCACTTTCACGTGAGTGTACTTCTGTACCAAACGCTCTGAACCATCATGAAAAATCCACCTTGCATCGATTAAGGTTCAAAATGTTATTGTCCCCCTAAACTGGGTCTGTCCTCCACCTTGGCCGCCCCATTCAAAACGCTCTGGACACGTCACTGTTAGCAGACACACCTAACTTACCGGAAGTGCATTCAACTAAGGTAGGTAAGACAACCACATATGGGGAGACGGAGAGTAAGGGAGGGGTTAAAAGCAGGGGGAGGATAAGGGAGGAGGATAACGGCGAGGGAACAAAAGAAGGGGCGAAGGGAGACTTCGCTATGGGGCCCCAAAAATCACACACACTGCAGACAGCCTGACTGTGTCTCTGGGTGGACAGACAGACAGACATGGAAGTTTGTCTCAGAACAGGCTTCTGGTCAGAACTGGTATGAAAGGGAGTTTCACTGCCAAGACTCAAGCCTCAGCCACACACAGTCTGGCGAGGTCCCCCCTTAATTTATCTGACTGTGCAGTCCCTCAGTCGTCACCACAACACCCCCCCCCCTTCCCACTCTCTCTCTATCACTCTCTCAATGTCCCTCTCTCGCTCTCTCTCTCTCAACCTCTCTCTCCCTCTCCCCATCTCTATCTCTCCCTCTCAACCTCTCTCTCCCTCTCCCCATCTCTATCTCTCCATCTCCCCATCTCTATCTCTCCATCTCAACCTCTCTCTCCCTCTCCACATCTCTATCTCTCCCTCTGAACCTCTCTCACCCTCTCAACCTCTCTCTCCCTCTCCCCTCTCTCTCTCCCTCTCCCTTTCAACCTGTCTCTCCCTCTCCCCATCTCTCTCTCCCTCTCAACCTCTCTCTCCCTCTCCCCGTCTCTATCTCTCCCTCTCAACCTCTCTCACCCTCTCAACCACTCTCACCCTCTCCCTGTCTCTATCTCTCCCTCTTAACCTCTCTCACCCTCTCTCTCCCTCTCCCAGTCTCTATCTCTCCCTTTCAACCTCTCTCCCTCTCCCCATCTCTCTCTCCCTCTCAACCTCTCTCTCCCTCTCAACCTCTCTCTCCCTCTCCCGGTCTATCTCTCCCTCTCAACCTCTCTCACCCTCTCAACCACTCTCACCCTCTCCCTGTCTCTCTCTCCCTCTCAACCTCTCTCTCGCTCTTAACCTCTCTCACCCTCTCCATCTCTCCCTCTCAACCTCCCTCTCCCTCTCAACCTCTCTCTCCCTCTCCCCGTCTCTATCTCTCCCTCTCAACCTCTCTCTCGCTCTTAACCTCTCTCACCCTCTCTATCTCTCCCTCTCAACCTCTCTCAACCTCTCAACCTCTCTCCCTTTCAACCTCTCTCTCCCTCTCCCTGTCTCTCTCTCTCCCTTTCAACATCTTGCTCTCCCTCTCCCTGTCTCTCTCTCAACCTCTCTCTTTCTCTCCCTGTCAATTCAATTCAATTGACTTTATTGACATGGCAAGTTCATTATTACCTACATTGTCAAAGTATACATATTGAAAAATATAAATCAACTGAAAATATATATTTATATATAAATAGTCGTAGTGGACATGGGATTACCATTAACAACTACAACAACAATATTAATGAGAACAACAATACATTAAAGCCATGGTAGTGGACCAGTGTCAACAACTACAACAACAGTATTAATGAGAACAACAATACATTAAAGCCATGGTAGTGGACTGTCAACAACTAACAACAATATTAATGAGAACAACAATACATTAAAGCCATGGTAGTGGACCAGTGTCAACAACTACAACAACAGTATTAATGAGAACAACAATACATTAAAGCCATGGTAGTGGACCAGTGTCAACAACTACAACAACAGTATTAATGAGAACAACAATACATTAAAGCCATGGTAGTGGACCAGTATCAACATGACTGAAAAGACAGTCTCTCTCTCATGACGGAGAAGAGACATGACGTGGTATGAAAGATAAAACAAAACAAGATGGGAAATATTATCGACATTACATTGCACTTGTCACTGGCTGTCCCTCAGGTTGTGGCAGGAGGGCACATATTTGGCTGCCAAAAATGCACATTTTGGCTTTTCACCCAATAAATGTTTGATTTTTTCTTCATCTTTTATCTACATGTGTTAATTGGACTTGCAATACACTCTTGCAAAACTCTTTATGCAGTATTTCAATTGGATGTTTGTCCCATTTGGTAAATTCATAATTAGAGATTGGTACCCCATACTTCACTGCAATATAGAGCAAATTCTATAACGGATTGAAACATGTTAAGCCATATTCAAATTGGAATTTCGATTTTGATGTTCCTTTTAATCTCCCTGTCTCTCTCCCTCTCTCCTTAAACAACTCTCTCTCTCTCTCTCCTTCACCACAAAGCAAGCCAGGCTGCAGTGCAGTGAAGGCACTGTTGGTGACACAGCTGTTTGGGTTTACAGTATATGTAGGCCTACCTGTTACTGTGTGTGTGTGTGTGTGTGTGTGTGTGTGTGTGTGTGTGTGTGTGTGTGTGTGTGTGTGTGTGTGTGTGTGTGTACGTGTGTGTGTGTGTGTGTGTGTGTGTGTGTGTGTGTGTGTGTGTGTGTGTGTGTGTGTGTGTGTGTGTGTGTGTGTGTGTGTGTGTACGTGTGTGTGTGTGTGTGTGTGTGTGTGTGTGTGTGTGTGTGTGTGTGTGTGTGTGTGTACATGCAAGTGTCCATGCATAATGATACAAAGAGAGAGTGAGACATTGAGATATGAGAGGAGCGAAAGACAGAGAACCCACTGGGCACACACCGGTTGAATCAATGTTGTTTTCAATGGAACCAATGTCGAATGGATGTTGAATTGACATCTGTGCCCAGTGGGAAGGAGAAAGGGGTGACGCCTTTCCCCGATACAGAGTGCAGCCCTCTCTGCCTCTCCCCGCGGTCCTGACATCAGGATTCCAGATGGCAGGATGATAAACAAACAGATTGTCATAACCTTCCAGTGATGTGAGGCATTCAGAAGCACTACAGGCCTCCTCCACATGGTTTAGGAATCAGCTCAGAGATATCTCACCTCTCGCTGGCCTTCCTGTACCACACACACAAATACACATACACACACACACACAAACACCCTGACCCTCTCTTGGAGAACATGGCTTGGAGAAGAATTTCTCGCTGTCTCTCTCATAAAGTATTACAAGAAGAAAGTAGAAACAAAGATAGTGTACTCAAACTGACTCACAGAGACCATGCCAGATGCTGTGTTTTGGATTTCTGGATGACAGAGAGAGTGGTCGGACTGAAATCTCTTGTTATCCTGAGTGAAAGTGCTGGTGTTGAACGTGACACGTTTAAAAAAAAAATACTTCTTGAAATACATCCTTCAAACACGAAGTACATGTTGTTGATGTTGATGATAATAATGACGATGAGGATGAACAATGTCATGATACTAGTGATAAGAATAAGATGTATGTGTTCAGATGTAGGACCTTCATTTGAGCCAGTTTGCTACAGCAGGAAAATAACCCTGAAGCAACTGGAAATGTGCATTATTATGCGGATTATGGACATTTTTGTAGGGATTAATATATGTTTTGTTTTATAACTGGAAATGACAGACATCAGAACCCTTTTTAAACCTCAAATGCACTACAAGTATTACATGTCCTGCAAATGGAGATCCTACGTCTGTACAATCTATTTGGAGCCTGTCTGCTTTGTACATTCTCCTGTTCTGGAGTGTGGTGTGAAACATTCACATCTATGTCATTTTATTAGTCCATTGAGACCTTATCACGCACGCACGCACGCACGCACGCACGCACGCACGCACGCACGCACGCACGCACGCACGCACACACACGCACACACGCACACACGCACACATGAATAGGTGTCCCAGCTGTTGTACAGCATTTGGAGAGTATAGAGTGATAAGGGACAGTGTGTGTTATTTTCCTGCTGCTTTCTGGGAATGCACCATACCCACAGAACCTCTGTGAGACCCGCCCCTCTCCAGGAAATTACAACTCTACTAGGACAGTGTACCTTTCCAACTGCAGCACCATTCCTACTGCAACACTATTCCTACTGCAGCACCATTCCTACTGCAGCACCATTCCTACTGCAGCACCAATCCTACTGCAGCACCATTCCTACTGCAGCACCATTCCTACTGCAACACCATTCCTACTGCAACACCATTCCTACTGCAACACCATTCCTACTGCAACACCATTCCTACTGCAGCACCATTCCTACTGCAACACCATTCCTACTGCAACACCATTCCTACTGCAACACCATTCCTACTGCAACACCATTCCTACTGCAAAACCATTCCTACTGCAACACCAATCCTACTGCAACACCATTCCTACTGCAACACCAATCCTACTGCAGCACCATTCCTACAGCAAAACCATTCCTAATGCAGCACCATTCCATTTGCAGCACCATTCCTACTGCAGTACCATTTCTACTGCAACACTATTCCTACTGCAGCACCTTTCCTACTGAATAACCATTCCTACTGCAACACCATTCCTACTGCAACACCATTCCTACTGCAACACCATCCTACTGCAACACCATTCCTACTGCAGCACCATTCCTACTGCAACACCATTCCTACTGCAACACCTTTCCTACTGCAACACCATTCCTACTGCAACACCATTCCTACTGCAACACCATTCCTACTGCAACACCATTCCTACTGCAGCACCATTCCTACTGCAGCACCATTCCTACTGCAACACCTTTCCTACTGCAACACCATTCCTACTGCAACACCATTCCTACTGCAACACTATTCCTACTGTAACACCATTCTCCAGAATATAGAATGGGGAAGCATATTCACTGTAGCTCCACATAGCAGGAGTTATAACTCTACTCTACAGGGACACGGTGCCATTTGTTTTGTACATGTAACACCATCCTGGCCTCTTTTCTCAAATCTGGTCTCCTCTACTCCCCTCATCTACTTCGCTCCTCTCCTCTTCCCTCACCTCTCTTTCTATCCTCTCCTCCCTCCTTCCTCCCTCCGCCTCTCCTCTCTTTTTTGTCAGGGTAGGCTAGGACATTCCCAGGCAGGGTATCTGCAAGCTAACAGGTCTACAGTGAGTACAGGGCCTCAGGGCTCCATTATTTCCCATACAGCCTCATAGGAGGGTCTTTGTTTCTACCCTTCAGGGTTTGGGGGTCCCCACTGCAGGGCTGTGCCTCACTCCGCTCTCCCAACAATGGGCCTTTATCCTGCCAAGGCCTCCCTGCCCCCCCGGTCCCTCCGCACTGCTACCTACCCCGACCAGGGGCACGAGACGGCCACCGGGGCGAGAGAGGGGCACAGTGCCACCGGGGCGACCCCCTTTCATGCCCTGTCCTGTTGCTCTCACACACACACACACACACACACACACACACACACACACACACACACACACACACACACACACACACACACACACACACACACACACACACACACACACACACACACACACACGAGGTTGCTGACTTAGAAGTTGTTGGATAACAGTGCACCATGGGGTGAGCCGGGCAGACTCAATTTCACACATTTCTCAATAAATATAGTGGCTCACTGAACCAAAGGATAAGGATCTCACAAAGACTCTCTTTCTTTTCTCTCTGTTACTCTCTTTCTCACAAACACACACGCATGCACACACATACCGACACACACAAGATTGCTGAAGAGTGCCGCTGACATCTTCTCAATGTCAGATGAACCATATATTCTCAAAGTGTCAGATGAACCATATATTCTCAATGTCAGATGAACCATATATTCTCAACGTGTCAGATGAACCATATATTCTCAATGTCAGATGAACCATATCTTCTCAAAGTGTCAGATGAACCATATATTCTCAGTGTCAGATGAACCATATATTCTCAGTGTCAGATGAACCATATCTTCTCAAAGTGTCAGATGAACCATATATTCTCAGTGTCAGATGAACCATATATTCTCAATGTCAGATGAACAATATCTTCTCAAAGCGTCAGATGAACCATATCTTCTCAAAGTGTCAGATGAACCATATATTCTCAATGTCAGATGAACCATATATTCTCAATGTCAGATGAACAATATCTTCTCAAAGCGTCAGATGAACCATATCTTCTCAAAGTGTCAGATGAACCATATCTTCTCAAAGTGTCAGATGAACCATATCTTCTCAAAGTGTTGGATGATTTCATTTGTTTAGCCCGGTGTTGTGTTCCAGCACTCCATGTACCTCCTCTCTCCCTCTCTCTTCTCCTCCTCTCTACCCCTCTCTTCTCCCCTCTACCTCTGTCTTCTCCTCCTCCCTTACCCCTCTCTTCTTCTCTCTCCCTCTCTCTTCTCCTCTCTAATCCTCTCTTCCTCTCTCTTCTCCTCCTCCCTACCCCTCTCTTCTTCTCTCTCCCTCTCTCTTCTCCTCCTCCCTACCCCTCTCTTCTTCTCTCTCCCTCTCTCTTCTCCTCCTCCCTACTTCTCTCTTCTCTCTCCCTCTTTCTTCTCCTCTCTAACCCTCTCTTCCTCTCTCTCTCTCTCTCTCTCTTCTCCTCCTCCCCACCACTCTCTTCTCCTCCTCTCTACCCCTCTCTTCTCCTCTCTCCCTCCCCTCCTCTCTCTCTCTCTCTTCTCCTCCTCTCTACCCCTCTCTTCTCCTCTCATATGTTCTTGGTAACAGAGAACACCAGGGTTGTTTTCACTGAGAGACATGCTGTGTCAGAATGCTTGACATGATGAATGTGTGGTCTCTCCAAGAGCCAATGATACATTTTTAAGTGCATAAAGTCAGGAACTGGGCCTCTTTTCTCTCTCTCTCTCTCTCTCTCCCTCCCTCTCTCTCTGTCTCTCTTTTGGTCTCTCTCAGTGCCAGAGAAGAAAAAAAGAGAGAAAAGAAGGGGAGAGTGGAGAAGGGGAGAGTAGAGACAAAACATAAGAGTTCCTTTCATCAGAAGCACAGTGCCCTCTACTCCCACAATCCCCATGGGACAGAGTAAGAGACATGCAGTATGGACGACGAGGCCAAACTAAAACAATAGCATGAAGGACAAACACTATCAGATGGGTGGCCAGGGTTGTCTGTGTGTGTGTGTGTGTGTGTGTGTGTGTGTGTGTGTGTGTGTGTGTGTGTGTGTGTGTGTGTGTGTGTGTGTGTGTGTGTGTGTGTGTGTGTGTGTGTGTGTGTACCATGGTAACTGAAGCCAGGCAGGGGCCACCGCAGGCCCCAGTGTTGTCATAATTGCATAGGGAAGAGAACATTCTAGAAACGCTTATGAAGCCCTTCCAGAGATGGAATAAGTTACAGATCAGCGTTTGCTCATACACACACACACACACACACACACATGTATGTACACTCTCTCACACATACACAAATGCATAACACACGTGCAAAGACACACATGGCAGTGGTTTAATGTCCAGGTGATGAGTGGATCCCACACAGCCACGTACAGGAAGAAGGATCGAAAGCCACGCCCCCAAATCAGCACCAAACAAACAGCTCATAAATGAGACAGACAGACAGACAGACAGACAGACAGACAGACAGACAGACAGACAGACAGACAGACAGACAGACAGTGCTATACTTCATCCAAAAGGGAAAGATGTTCCTTATGACCTCCACATTCCCTCGCAAATCAACAACAGCCTCATAATACCACACACAGGCTTATTACACCAACACTCAACACAAACACACATTCTACCAGCAGACCCAGTAGAGTAGGGCAGCGTATGAGCTTCCAAACAACACTGAGTGGTCATAATTCCTGTCTTACCTATTCGACCCCCTCTCTCTTTCCTTCCTCTCTCTACCCCCCCCACCTTTATCCAGTCTTACCTCACCACCACGTCATCTCGCACATCACCTACACTCCTTTATCCTCCTCTCTCATCCCCCATCCTGCTCTCTTTCCATCTCTTCAGTCTTACCTCTCCACCACGTCGTCTCACACATCACCTACTTTCCTTTATCCTCCTCTCTCATCCCCCATCCTGCACTCTTTCCCAGTCTTACCTCACCACCACGTCATCTCGCACATCACCTACACTCCTTTATCCTCCTCTCTCATCCCCCATCCTGCTCTCTTTCCCTCTCTTCAGTCTTACCTCTCCACCACGTCGTCTCACACATCACCTACTTTCCTTTATCCTCCTCTCTCATCCCCCATCCTGCTCTCTTTCCCTCTCTCCAGTCTTACCTCTCCACCACGTCGTCTCACACATCACCTACACTCCTTTATCCTCCTCTCTCATCCCCCATCCTGCTCTCTTTCCCTCTCTTCAGTCTTACCTCTCCACCACGTCGTCTCACACATCACCTATACTCCTTTATCCTCCTCTCTCATCCCCCATCCTGCTCTCTTTCCCTCTCTCCAGTCTTACCTCTCCACCACGTCGTCTCACACATCACCTACTCTCCTTTATCCTCCTCTCTCATCCCCCATCCTGCTCTCTTTCCCTCTCTCCAGTCTTACCTCTCCACCACGTCGTCTCACACATCACCTACACTCCTTTATCCTCCTCTCTCATCCCCCATCCTGCTCTCTTTCCCTCTCTCCAGTCTTACCTCTCCACCACGTCGTCTCACACATCACCTACACTCCTTTATCCTCCTCTCTCATCCCCCATCCTGCTCTCTTTCCCTCTCTTCAGTCTTACCTCTCCACCACGTCGTCTCACACATCACCTATACTCCTTTATCCTCCTCTCTCATCCCCCATCCTGCTCTCTTTCCCTCTCTCCAGTCTTACCTCTCCACCAAGTCGTCTCACACATCACCTATACTCCTTCATCCTCCTCTCTCATCCCCCATCCTGCTCTCTTTCCCTCTCTTCAGTCTTACCTCTCCACCACGTCGTCTCACACATCACCTATACTCCTTTATCCTGCTCTCTCATCCCCCATCCTGCTCTCTTTCCCTCTCTCCAGTCTTACCTCTCCACCATGTCGTCTCACACATCACCTACACTCCTTTATCCTCCTCTCTCATCCCCCATCCTGCTCTCTTTCCCTCTCTCCAGTCTTACCTCTCCACCACGTCGTCTCACACATCACCTACACTCCTTTATCCTCCTCTCTCATCCCCCATCCTGCTCTCTTTCCCTCTCTCCAGTCTTACCTCTCCACCACGTCGTCTCCGCTCCAGCAGGTAAAGTCGTCCACCACCATCTCTCCCTCACACAGCATCTCTGGAAGCACGGCAAAGAATGACTTATAGCGCTGGATGTAGCTCAGAAACTCCCTGAGATGGAAAGAGAGGATGGAGAGCGACAGGATAGAGAAAGGAGGGATAGAGAAGTGGGAAAGAGGACAGAGGACAGAGGGGTGAGAGTCAGGGTACAGACCCCATGTCATAAGAAACACAGCACACTGTAACGTCTATGGCTACCACCCAACTACATATGATATGTAATCATGATAGGAACGTGTAAATAAAATGACAGGTGCATAGACAGAACCTAAAGGAATACTGTCGAACCTGAAGAAATATAGTTCCCATAGATCTTTAAAAACACATTGAAAATAATATGGATGCTGTAGTGACTGGTGGCCAAACAAGAGAATAATTCTGATCAGGCACCTGTTACGGCCACTCAAGAGACAGGGGAACTCCAATAATATGGGTCATGTGAGGTCACATGCTGTTAGGACCCCATCAGTCAGGGCTGTCATGACGATAGTATCAGAGCCTCCCGTTAGGGGTGGGCCGCGAATGGGATCCTAATGAATGACGAGGGGATTATGAAGGGTTAAACCATATCATTAATCACCTGTCACTAGCCAGATAGACAGACAGATACACACACATATGTTGAGAGACATCATAGCCTGATCCAATACTGATGACAACATAGTGCTGTCACACAGAGAGAGAGAGAGAGAGAGAGAGAGAGAGAGAGAGAGAGAGGGTGAGAGAGAAAGAGAGAGAGAGAGAGAGAGAGAGAGAGAGAGAGAGAGAGAGAGAGAGAGAGAGAGAGAGAGAGAGAGAGAGAGAGAGAGAGAGAGAGAGAGAGAGAGAGACAGAGATAGAAGCAGAGGGCACAGACAGAAAGACACATGGACAAAGACAAAGACAGACATACATATGTGAGACTGAGAAGCAGAGACAGAGAGAGGTAGTTGTCATTCACCGGGTGGATGGGTTGGTTGGTCATGCTTACCTAGAGATCTTTTTCAGACTTCTAGGTTTATCGTTCTTGGAGGGTTTCAGGGGGAATGAACTGAGGATGGAAGGAGGGGGGATGACACAAGCAGGAGAGGTGCAGGGAGAGAAAACAAAGAAAACGGGGTGGGACAAAATGAGGGCAAGACAAAACAAGGAGGGGAGGGAGAGGAAGAAATAGTCAGTTTACGACCCTGGATAAGGGTGAGTCATGCACATGCAGAGATCAGAGGTCAGGGTGGGAAACACCCCAAAAAACACACCCCACACACACCTCTCCCACACACCCCATACAGTAGGTTGAGACACTCATTTGTTGTCCCACGTGACATAGTTAAAACAGCTGTATGTGTGTACTACCCCTTTTTCACAAAGTAAATTGATATTGTTGTCTGGAAATTAGATTGTTGTCCTGAAATCAGATTGTTGTCTGGAAATTAGATTGTAGTCTTGAAATCCGATTGTTGTCTGGAAATTAGATTACTGTCTGGAAATTAGATTGTTGTCTGGAAATTAGATTGTTGTCTGGAAATTAGATTGCTGTCTGGAAATTCGATTGTTGTCTTGAAATCAGATTGTTGTCCGGAAATCAGATTGTTGTCTGGAAATTAGATTGCTGTCTGGAAATTCGATTGTTGTCTTGAAATCAGATTGTTGTCTGGAAATTAGATTGCTGTCTGGAAATTCGATTGTTGTCTTGAAATCAGATTGTTGTCTGGAAATTAGATTGTTGTCTTGAAATCAGATTGTTGTCTGGAAATTAGATTCCTGTCTGGAAATTAGATTGTTGTCTGGGAATTAGATTACTGTCTGGAAATTAGATTACTGTCTGGAAATTAGATTACTGTCTGGAAATTAGATTACTGTCTGGAAATTAGATTACTGTCTGGAAATTAGATTACTGTCTGGAAATTAGATTGTAGTCTGTAAAGTAGATTGTAGTCTGGAAATTAGATTGTAGTCTGTAAAGTAGATTGTAGTCTGGAAATTAGATTGTAGTCTGTAAATTAGATTGTAGTCTGGAAATCAGATTGTTGTCTGGAAATTAGATTCCTGCCTGGAAATTAGATTGTTGTCTGGAAATTAGATTCCTGCCTGGAAATTAGATTCCTGCCTGGAAATTAGATTGTTGTCTGGAAATTAGATTACTGTCTGGAAATTAGATTACTGTCTGGAAATTAGATTGTAGTCTGTAAAGTAGATTGTAGTCTGGAAATTAGATTGTAGTCTGTAAATTAGATTACTGTCTGGAAATTAGATTACTGTCTGGAAATTAGATTACTGTCTGGAAATTAGATTGTTGTCTGTAAATTAGATTGTTGTCTGTAAATTAGATTACTGTCTGTAAATTAGATTACTGTCTGTAAATTAGATTGTTGTCTGGAAATTAGATTGTAGTCTGTAAATTAGATTACGGTCTGTAAATTAGATTACTGTCTGTAAATTAGATTGTTGTCTGGAAATTAGATTCCTGTCTAAATTAGATTGTTGTCTGTAAATTAGATTGTTGACTGGAAATTAGATTACTGTCTGGAAATTAGATTACTGTCTGGAAATTAGATTGTTGTCTGGAAATTAGATTCCTGTCTGTAAATTAGATTCCTGTCTGTAAATTAGATTGTTGTCTGTAAATTAGATTGTTGTCTGTAAATTAGATTGTTGTCTGGAAATTAGATTGTTGTCTGGAAATTAGATTGTAGTCTGTAAATTAGATTACTGACTGTAAATTAGATTACTGTCTGTAAATTAGATTGTTGTCTGGAAATTAGATTGTAGTGTGTAAATTAGATTACTGTCTGTAAATTAGATTACTGTCTGTAAATTAGATTACTGTCTGTAAATTAGATTACTGTCTGGAAATTAGATTGTTGTCTGGAAATTAGATTGTTGTCTGTAAATTAGATTGTTGTCTGGAAATTAGATTACTGTCTGGAAATTAGATTGTTGTCTGGAAATTAGATTACTGTCTGTAAATTAGATTACTGTCTGGAAATTAGATTACTGTCTGGAAATTAGATTACTGTCTGGAAATTAGATTACTGTCTGGAAATTAGATTGTTGTCTGGAAATTAGATTGTAGTCTGTAAATTAGATTGTTGTCTGGAAATTAGATTCCTGTCTGTAAATTAGATTGTTGTCTGTAAATTAGATTGTTGTCTGGAAATTAGATTGTTGTCTGGAAATTAGATTGTAGTCTGTAAATTAGATTCTTGTCTGGAAATTAGATTCCTGTCTGTAAATTAGATTGTTGTCAGTAAATTAGATTGTTGTCTGGAAATTAGATTCCTGTCTGTAAATTAGATTGTTGTCTGTAAATTAGATTGTTGTCTGGAAATTAGATTACTGTCTGTAAATTAGATTACTGTCTGGAAATTAGATTGTTGTCTGGAAATTAGATTGTAGTCTGTAAATTAGATTGTTGTCTGGAAATTAGATTGTAGTCTGTAAATTAGATTCCTGTCTGTAAATTAGATTACTGTCTGTAAATTAGATTGTTGTCTGGAAATTAGATTCCCGTCTAAATTAGATTGTTGTCTGTAAATTATTGTTGTCTGTAAATTAGATTGTTGACTGGAAATTAGATTACTGTCTGGAAATTAGATTACTGTCTGGAAATTAGATTGCTGTCTGGAAATTAGATTGTTGTCTGGAAATTAGATTCCTGTCTGTAAATTAGATTGTAGTCTGTAAATTAGATTACTGTCTGTAAATTAGATTACTGTCTGTAAATTAGATTACTGTCTGTAAATTAGATTGTTGTCTGGAAATTAGATTCCTGTCTGTAAATTAGATTGTAGTCTGTAAATTAGATTACTGTCTGTAAATTAGATTGTTGTCTGGAAATTAGATTCCTGTCTGTAAATTAGATTACTGTCTGTCTGAAATTAGATTACTGTCTGTAAATTAGATTGTTGTCTGTAAATTAGATTGTTGTCTGTAAATTAGATTGTTGTCTGTAAATTAGATTGTTGTCTGGAAATTAGATTACTGTCTGGAAATTAGATTGTAGTCTGTAAATTAGATTACTGTCTGTAAATTAGATTACTGTCTGTAAATTAGATTGTTGTCTGGAAATTAGATTCCTGTCTGTAAATTAGATTGTTGTCTGTAAATTAGATTGTGTCTGTAAATTAGATTACTGTCTGTAAATTAGATTACTGTCTGTAAATTAGATTGTTGTCTGGAAATTAGATTGTTGTCTGGAAATTAGATTGTTGTCTGGAAATTAGATTACTGTCTGGAAATTAGATTGTTGTCTGGAAATTAGATTGTAAATTAGTCTGTCTGGAAATTAGATTACTGTCTGGAAATTAGATTACTGTCTGGAAATTAGATTACTGTCTGGAAATTAGATTGTTGTCTGGAAATTAGATTGTAGTCTGTAAATTAGATTGTTGTCTGGAAATTAGATTCCTGTCTGTAAATTAGATTGTTGTCTGTAAATTAGATTGTTGTCTGGAAATTAGATTGTTGTCTGGAAATTAGATTGTTGTCTGGAAATTAGATTGTAGTCTGTAAATTAGATTCTTGTCTGGAAATTAGATTCCTGTCTGTAAATTAGATTGTTGTCAGTAAATTAGATTGTTGTCTGGAAATTAGATTCCTGTCTGTAAATTAGATTGTTGTCTGTAAATTAGATTGTTGTCTGGAAATTAGATTACTGTCTGTAAATTAGATTACTGTCTGGAAATTAGATTGTTGTCTGGAAATTAGATTGTAGTCTGTAAATTAGATTGTTGTCTGGAAATTAGATTGTAGTCTGTAAATTAGATTACGGTCTGTAAATTAGATTACTGTCTGTAAATTAGATTGTTGTCTGGAAATTAGATTCCCGTCTAAATTAGATTGTTGTCTGTAAATTATTGTTGTCTGTAAATTAGATTGTTGACTGGAAATTAGATTACTGTCTGGAAATTAGATTACTGTCTGGAAATTAGATTGCTGTCTGGAAATTAGATTGTTGTCTGGAAATTAGATTCCTGTCTGTAAATTAGATTGTTGTCTGTAAATTAGATTGTTGTCTGTAAATTAGATTGTTGTCTGGAAATTAGATTACTGTCTGGAAATTAGATTGTAGTCTGTAAATTAGATTACTGTCTGTAAATTAGATTACTGTCTGTAAATTAGATTACTGTCTGTAAATTAGATTGTTGTCTGGAAATTAGATTCCTGTCTGTAAATTAGATTGTAGTCTGTAAATTAGATTACTGTCTGTAAATTAGATTACTGTCTGTAAATTAGATTACTGTCTGTAAATTAGATTACTGTCTGTAAATTAGATTACTGTCTGGAAATTAGATTACTGTCTGGAAATTAGATTGTTGTCTGGAAATTAGATTGTAGTCTGTAAATTAGATTGTTGTCTGGAAATTAGATTCCTGTCTGTAAATTAGATTGTTGTCTGGAAATTAGATTACTGTCTGGAAATTAGATTGTTGTCTGGAAATTAGATTGTAGTCTGTAAATTAGATTACTGTCTGTAAATTAGATTACTGTCTGTAAATTAGATTACTGTCTGGAAATTAGATTACTGTCTGGAAATTAGATTGTTGTCTGGAAATTAGATTGTAGTCTGTAAATTAGATTGTTGTCTGGAAATTAGATTCCTGTCTGTAAATTAGATTGTTGTCTGTAAATTAGATTGTTGTCTGGAAATTAGATTGTAGTCTGGAAATTAGATTGTAGTCTGTAAATTAGATTCCTGTCTGTAAATTAGATTCCTGTCTGTAAATTAGATTGTTGTCTGTAAATTAGATTGTTGTCTGGAAATTAGATTCCTGTCTGGAAATTAGATTCCTGTCTGGAAATTAGATTCCTGTCTGTAAATTAGATTGTTGTCTGTAAATTAGATTATTGTCTGGAAATTAGATTACTGTCTGTAAATTAGATTACTGTCTGGAAATTAGATTGTTGTCTGGAAATTAGATTGTAGTCTGTAAATTAGATTGTTGTCTGGAAATTAGATTGCTGTCTGGAAATTCGATTGTTGTCTTGAAATCAGATTGTTGTCTGGAAATTAGATTCCTGCCTGGAAATTAGATTGTTGTCTGGAAATTAGATTACTGTCTGGAAATTAGATTACTGTCTGGAAATTAGATTACTGTCTGGAAATTAGATTGTAGTCTGTAAAGTAGATTGTAGTCTGGAAATTAGATTGTAGTCTGTAAATTAGATTGTAGTCTGGAAATTAGATTGTAGTCTGTAAAGTAGATTGTAGTCTGGAAATTAGATTGTAGTCTGTAAATTAGATTGTAGTCTGGAAATCAGATTGTTGTCTGGAAATTAGATTCCTGCCTGGAAATTAGATTGTTGTCTGGAAATTAGATTCCTGCCTGGAAATTAGATTACTGTCTGGAAATTAGATTACTGTCTGGAAATTAGATTGTAGTCTGGAAATTAGATTGTAGTCTGTAAAGTAGATTGTAGTCTGGAAATTAGATTGTAGTCTGTAAATTAGATTACTGTCTGGAAATTAGATTACTGTCTGGAAATTAGATTACTGTCTGGAAATTAGATTGTTGTCTGTAAATTAGATTACTGTCTGTAAATTAGATTACTGTCTGTAAATTAGATTGTTGTCTGGAAATTAGATTCCTGTCTGTAAATTAGATTGTTGTCTGGAAATTAGATTGTAGTCTGTAAATTAGATTACGGTCTGTAAATTAGATTACTGTCTGTAAATTAGATTACTGTCTGTAAATTAGATTGTTGTCTGGAAATTAGATTCCTGTCTAAATTAGATTGTTGTCTGTAAATTAGATTGTTGACTGGAAATTAGATTACTGTCTGGAAATTAGATTACTGTCTGGAAATTAGATTGTTGTCTGTAAATTAGATTGTTGTCTGGAAATTAGATTCCTGTCTGTAAATTAGATTGTTGTCTGTAAATTAGATTGTTGTCTGTAAATTAGATTGTTGTCTGGAAATTAGATTGTTGTCTGGAAATTAGATTGTTGTCTGGAAATTAGATTGTTGTCTGGAAATTAGATTACTGTCTGGAAATTAGATTGTAGTCTGTAAATTAGATTACTGTCTGTAAATTAGATTACCGTCTGTAAATTAGATTGTTGTCTGGAAATTAGATTGTAGTGTGTAAATTAGATTACTGTCTGTAAATTAGATTACTGTCTGTAAATTAGATTACTGTCTGGAAATTAGATTACTGTCTGGAAATTAGATTACTGTCTGGAAATTAGATTGTTGTCTGGAAATTAGATTGTTGTCTGTAAATTAGATTGTTGTCTGGAAATTAGATTACTGTCTGGAAATTAGATTGTTGTCTGGAAATTAGATTACTGTCTGTAAATTAGATTACTGTCTGGAAATTAGATTACTGTCTGGAAATTAGATTACTGTCTGGAAATTAGATTACTGTCTGGAAATTAGATTACTGTCTGGAAATTAGATTGTTGTCTGGAAATTAGATTGTAGTCTGTAAATTAGATTGTTGTCTGGAAATTAGATTCCTGTCTGTAAATTAGATTGTTGTCTGTAAATTAGATTGTTGTCTGGAAATTAGATTGTTGTCTGGAAATTAGATTGTAGTCTGTAAATTAGATTCCTGTCTGGAAATTAGATTCCTGTCTGTAAATTAGATTGTTGTCTGTAAATTAGATTGTTGTCTGGAAATTAGATTCCTGTCTGTAAATTAGATTGTTGTCTGTAAATTAGATTGTTGTCTGGAAATTAGATTACTGTCTGTAAATTAGATTACTGTCTGGAAATTAGATTGTTGTCTGGAAATTAGATTGTAGTCTGTAAATTAGATTGTTGTCTGGAAATTAGATTGTAGTCTGTAAATTAGATTACGGTCTGTAAATTAGATTACTGTCTGTAAATTAGATTGTTGTCTGGAAATTAGATTCCTGTCTAAATTAGATTGTTGTCTGTAAATTAGATTGTTGACTGGAAATTAGATTACTGTCTGGAAATTAGATTGTTGTCTGGAAATTAGATTGTTGTCTGGAAATTAGATTCCTGTCTGTAAATTAGATTGTTGTCTGTAAATTAGATTGTTGTCTGGAAATTAGATTACTGTCTGGAAATTAGATTGTAGTCTGTAAATTAGATTACTGTCTGTAAATTAGATTGTTGTCTGGAAATTAGATTCCTGTCTGTAAATTAGATTGTAGTCTGTAAATTAGATTGTAGTCTGTAAATTAGATTACTATCTGTAAATTAGATTACTGTCTGTAAATTAGATTGTTGTCTGGAAATTAGATTGTTGTCTGGAAATTAGATTGTTGTCTGGAAATTAGATTGTTGTCTGGAAATTAGATTGTTGTCTGGAAATTAGATTGTTGTCTGGAAATTAGATTGTTGTCTGGAAATTAGATTACTGTCTGGAAATTAGATTGTTGTCTGGAAATTAGATTGTAGTCTGTAAATTAGATTACTGTCTGTAAATTAGATTACTGTCTGGAAATTAGATTACTGTCTGGAAATTAGATTGTTGTCTGGAAATTAGATTCCTGTCTGTAAATTAGATTGTTGTCTGTAAATTAGATTGTTGTCTGGAAATTAGATTGTTGTCTGGAAATTAGATTGTAGTCTGTAAATTAGATTCCTGTCTGGAAATTAGATTCCTGTCTGTAAATTAGATTGTTGTCTGTAAATTAGATTGTTGTCTGGAAATTAGATTCCTGTCTGTAAATTAGATTGTTGTCTGTAAATTAGATTGTTGTCTGTAAATTAGATTATTGTCTGGAAATTAGATTACTGTCTGTAAATTAGATTACTGTCTGGAAATTAGATTGTTGTCTGTAAATTAGATTGTAGTCTGTAAATTAGATTACTGTCTGTAAATTAGATTGTTGTCTGTAAATTAGATTGTTGTCTGTAAATTAGATTGTAGTCTGTAAATTAGATTACTGTCTGTAAATTAGATTGTTGTCTGTAAATTAGATTGTTGTCTGTAAATTAGATTGTTGTCTGTAAATTAGATTGTTGTCTGTAAATTAGATTGTTGTCTGGAAATTAGATTGTTGTCTGGAAATTAGATTGTTGTCTGGAAATTAGATTGTTGTCTGGAAATTAGATTGTAGTCTGTAAATTAGATTCCTGCCTGGAAATTAGATTACTGTCTGGAAATTAGATTACTGTCTGGAAATTAGATTACTGTCTGGAAATTAGATTACTGTCTGGAAATTAGATTGCTGTCTAAGGGAACTAACTGGAAACAAAGTACAAGTCATAAAATGAGTGTCCACTCCTCTCTACTTCATTCTGTGTTATCATAATACAATTAAACTACAATTTCCCTTGTTATTCCACTATATCATATTCCTTTCCATTCCCTCCAGCGGCTACTGGCCTTGTGCCTCTGCCAGTGTAAACTGCTGTGTGTGATGAGGATACTGCCCACTGGTCTGTGGGTAGGCTGGCAGAGGGCTGGGCGCTGGATACTGTTGGCGTGGAGCACGGTGGCAGCGCCAGGGCAAGACCGTCAGCTAGACTGGCACAACAACACCTGGGTGTCTGTGAGTGAGTGAGTGAGTGAGTGAGTGAGTGAGTGAGTGAGTGAGTGAGTGAGTGAGTGAGTGAGTGAGTGAGTGAGTGAGTGAGTGAGTGAGTGACTAATATTTGACTGTGTGTGTGTGTGTGTGCCTGTGCGTGTGCGTGTGTGTGTGTGTGTGTGCCTTAATGCCTAATATGTGACTGTGTGTCTGTGTGTCTGTGTCTGTGTCTGTGTCTGTGTGAGTGACTGTGTGTGGGTGTGTGTGTGTATGTGTGCCTAATATGTGACTGTGTGACTGTGTGTCTGTGTGTGCCTATGTGATAGCATTGAGGTGGGCAGCTGATCTGAGCTGGGGCTATGGTAGTCTGGGTAAACAGGAAGCGGTCCGTCAGTATTAATCTTCCCCCCTCCCTGTGGGCACTGCCCTGACAGCTGCTGTGGGCACCGGGTGCCTCAAAGGACGAGGTAGAGGGGGAATCGGACCGTGTGAGAGGAGTGTGTAACACACAGTATGTCTGTGTGAGTGTGTGAGTGTGTATGTGTGTGTGTGGCAGAATCACTATACTATATGTACTGTATAGATGAATAAATTGTCATTTACGATTGAGCCAAGAATCTCAAAGTCCATAATTCCCTTGGCTATCACATTATGTAAAAACAATTACGTTTATTTATGACGGTCACGTGATGTTCATCTGTCACCAGACTTAGATCAAGTACCTATCATTTTCCTTTCAAAAACAGTAGATGTGTTTGATTTAACGTGCACTGCTCCATCATCCCAGCACACTGGGTTAAATCAAGTGCATGTCAAGTATTTGACAGAAAACCAATAGGTTATTCTGCCTATTTAACATGCAGTGAGAATGTGACTCACACGAGGATAACCAGAAACCGAAAAGTTGCAAATCTGATGTCGAAGAAAGGATCTGATTTCCCAGGTGTTTCGGATCCGGACAGAACTTTTGTCCCAGCTCTGTCTGGCCCAGCCTTACCTCCTCAGGTGGGCAAGTTGTCCCATCAGCTGTTCTGGTGGGGGGATGGAGGGGGGGTCGGAGGGAGGGACGGTCGATGATGTCACCGAGGAGGTTGTGACCTCCGGGGCGGGGTCAGGGTGGACGCTGGTGCGGGGCTCCTTGGCTGACCGACCACACACTTTGTCCACCTGCGGGGAGAGAGAAACACACGGGGGTTGACACACGGCACAATGTCTACACCCCCTTGTCCACCTGGAGGGAGGGAGAAACACACGGGGGTTGACACACGGCACAATGTCTACACCCCCTTGTCCACCTGGAGGGAGGGAGAAACACACAGGGGTTGACACACGGCACAATGTCTACACCCCCTTGTCCACCTGGAGGGAGGGAGAAACACACGGGGGTTGACACACGGCACAATGTCTACACCCCCTTGTCCACCTGGAGGGAGGGAGAAACACACGGGGGTTGACACACGGCACAATGTCTACACCCCCTTGTCCACCTGGAGGGAGGGAGAAACACACAGGGGTTGACACACGGCACAATGTCTACACCCCCTTGTCCACCTGGAGGGAGGGAGAAACACACGGGGGTTGACACACGGCACAATGTCTACACCCCCTTGTCCACCTGGAGGGAGGGAGAAACACACGGGGGTTGACACACGGCACAATGTCTACACCCCCTTGTCCACCTGGAGGGAGGGAGAAACACACGGGGGTTGACACACGGCACAATGTCTACACCCCCTTGTCCACCTGGAGGGAGGGAGAAAACCACGGGGGTTGACACACGGCACAATGTCTACACCCCCTTTGCCACCTGCGGGTGTCACAGAAAATAAACAAGTGGCTTGATAAAGGGAATGGTGTCTAAACCACACACAAATTTGTATTTTTATTTTATTTCACCTTTATTTAACCAGGCAGGCTAGTTGAGAACATGTTCTCATTTACAACTGCGACCTGGCCAAGATAAAGCATAGCAGTGTGAACAGACAACACAGAGTTACACATGGAGTAAACAATTAACAAGTCAATAACACAGTAGAGAAAAAAAAAGAGTCTATATTCATTGTGTGCAAAAGGCATGAGGAGGTAGGCGAATAATTACAATTTAGCAGATTAACACTGGAGTGATAAATTATCAGATGGTCATGTGCAGGTAGAGATACTGGTGTGCAAAAGAGCAGAAAAGTAAATAAATAAAAACAGTATGGGGATGAGGTAGGTAAATTGGGTGGGCTATTTACCGATGGACTATGTACAGCTGCAGCGATCGGTTAGCTGCTCAGATAGCAGATGTTTAAAGTTGGTGAGGGAGATAAAAGTCTCCAACTTCAGCGATTTTTGCAATTCGTTCCAGTCACAGGCAGCAGAGAACTGGAAGGAAAGGCGGCCAAATGAGGTGTTGGCTTTAGGGATGATCAGTGAGATACACCTGCTGGAGCGCGTGCTACGGGTGGGTGTTGCCATCGTGACCAGTGAATTGAGATAAGGCGGAGCTTTACCTAGCATGGACTTGTAGATTACCTGGAGCCAGTGAGTCTGGCGACGAATATGTAGCGAGGACCAGCCGACTAGAGCATACAGGTCGCAGTGGTGGGTGGTATAAGGTGCTTTAGTAACAAAACGGGTGGCACTGTGATAAACTGCATCCAGTTTGCTGGAGAAAGAACGATGGGGACAGAATGAACATAGGGCTTATGGAGACACGGATACGTTGGAGGGAGACAAGGACAGGATAAGAGAGTTATTGCCAAGACTGACACGTGTGTGTGTGTGTGTGCGTGCGTGTGTGCGTGCGTGTGTGTGTGTTGTTAACGATGAGTATATCTCCACTGGGCCATTTAAACTCTGAATGGCTCTATGAGACAGACAGGTCATGCAGTGACCACCCCCACAATCCAAATCAATGGTGTCTTATTGGCTTAAAAGCCTTGGGTGTTATTAAATGTTATTCTATTAGGGAGATGGACAGTCTAATGGTGAGCTGCACCAACACCATGTCTGTCTCTGTCTGGAGGGGTCATTCTATCGCTGTCATGACAACCCAATGTCACTAGGCTATAACTTACTGCCTCCTGTCATACATCTCCTATACTGAATGTGTACTTTCAACATGAGGTGCGGCAAATCTCACACCTCGACAGCCTTATGACAAGGCTCTGTAACTTACAAACGACGAAGCAAGCCGGACACCTGACATAGGCTTCTATAAATACCTCCGCTCGTTGTTACATAAGAAGAAACTTGCGTCACTGCTCTTGGAGCACAGTAAGTGTAATAACGTCTTAAGTGGGCTTCAGCAATGGCTTTTCTAATGCCGTATGCATGTGACGCGGGGACATCAAAGACACGGTGCTGAAGTATTTACGCATTGCTTCACTCCTACGGTACGGGACCTGTTTAGGAGAGCTAGTGACTCCAGGCGCAAACACACAAACACACACACACATACACTTCTTCACACCAGCCAGCCCAGACCTCCCAGACACTGTGTGCCTTTTGGAAAACTAAACAATGGAATGTACAAAACATAAACATGCACTTTCTTCCATACCAAACAGAGAGGGGAAAAGGAGGAATATTCAGGGGTTGAGAGGGGGTGATGGAGGGGTGAGTAACCACCAAAGCAGCAGAAATATGCGTAACAACTTCAAAACCGCAGGTAGTCAGAGCCCATATGTGCCAATGGGGCGGCTTATAAATAGCGTTAGCCTCTGGGGCTAGGAGGAAGTGTGTGTGTGCGAGCGTGCGTGCGTGTGCGTGCGTGTGCGTGCGTGCGTGTGTGCGCGTGTGTGTGTGCGTGCGTGTGCGTGTTTGTGTGTGCGTGTTTGTGTGTGTGTGTGCGCGCGCGCGTGTGTGCGTGCGTGTGTGTGTGTGTTATGAATATAAGTCAGCACATGTGCCCTATAAAGGCAATTGAAATGGAGGTTTCTGCATAACAGCAGGGCTATTCCTGACTGAGAACACTGGACCATGCAGCTCTCTACCAGAGACCTGCTGAGCGACACAGGCCATGTTCTGGTGAGGGAGTGAGTCACTGAGAGACGGCGTTATACAGTAGTGCGGTACTGGCACATTGTCTACCTCTCCACAACTCTTCTCTATCTTTCTCTCTCTCCCCTCCACTCTCCCCCTTCTCTCTCTCTCTCTCTCTCTCCCCCTTTCTCTCTCTCTCCCCACCTTCTCTCTCTCCCCCCCTTGTCTACCCCCCCGCGCCTTTCTCTCCCCCTCTCTTTCAGTCAATACACACACAGGAGCAGCTGTGGAGCAGCAAAGAGAGGCAGACTTGGGCCATTGGGGAGATGATTGTGTTATTACATTACCCTTGAAGTACCCTGGACCCATAAAATACAGCACACACACACACACACACACACACAGACACGCACACATGCACACACAGAGACATACACACACACAGAGACACACACACACTCACTGGCATGCACACACCCATACACACACAGACTATAGAGCTGCGGGTGGGCAATCAACATGCAAGACATGCAAGGTAGCAACCATTTTACGGCCAACACCGGTGAAGGAGCCAAAAATGCAAAAATTGTATTCTGTTTTGTATTATTCCATGCAGTTTTTCAAACAATTAAAATGTCAAAACAATTTACATACTGACCGCCCCCACGCGCTCTGCAAGGCAAACATTTGTTGGAGCACTCTTGTACATTGTAAACTTGTGACCGGTTTGTTTTATGAAATAATCCAAGCGAGAACACTTGAGGGAAGCTAATGTGGACTGATGGAGACACTTTTAATTCCTTGTTGATTAGCACATGGTTCTGTTGCAGTCGCCGCACTGCCAGATCGCTTGTTAATAAGCCAAGTTTGAACAAACAATGTAAAAAGGGAAGAATTGTCTTTCCAGAATTATAAAAATCCATCCTAATTCATGTTGGATTCAAACCAACCACCACGGCTCAAACACACGCACAGACACAGACAGACAGACACAGACAGACACAGACAGACAGACACAGACAGACACAGACAGACAGACACAGACAGACAGACACAGACAGACAGACACAGACAAACCCCAGACACAGACAGACAGACACAGACAGACAGACACAGACACAGACAGACAGACACAGACAGACACAGACAGACAGACACAGACAGACACAGACAGACAGACACAGACAGACAGACACACAGACACACCAAACCCCCGCTTTCTACTGATTATATCCCTCTAGACCAGTTTGGGTCGCATTCATACACCACAGGGTCTTGTTGGGGTTGCATGTGGGGGCAGTGTTTGGGAGGTCTGGGCCTGCCTGGCAGACTGGGCCTGTGTGTCTAGTTGGCTTGCCTGGCAGACTGGGCAGGTGTGTGGAGGGGCAGGGCAGGAGTACCCAGACTCCCCAGTATTAATAACCATGGCTATTACAGGACTGGCATTCTCCTGACGCCCACACACACACACACGATTGGACAATATTGTTCAACAGCAGTACCAGACAGGGACAAGAGCCTGGGGATCTGTCTCAGACACCATCAGAGGGAACTGGAGGGAGTTTTGACAAGCTACTAAAAGACTAAACCAAACAGACAAGACAGATGAATACACAGTCTCATACACAGCAACACTTCCTAGCTGAACAAAGTGGCACAGTCCAGCCAATACTGTACATGTATCTATGCAGACTAGACTACACTAAGGGAAGTTATCATTGGTTACCAAAAGCATACACTGAGTGTACAAAACATTCGGGACACCTTCCTAATATTGAGTTGCACCCCCTTTTTCCCTCAGAACAGCCTCAATTTGTCAGGGCATGGACTCGACAAGGTGTCGAAAGCGTTTCACAGGGATGCTGGCCCATGTAGACTCCACTGCTTCCCACAGTTGTGTCAAGTTGGCTGGATTTCCGTGATACACACAGGAATCACACAGCATTGCAGTTCTTGACACAAACTGATGAGCCTGGCACCTACTACCATACCCCGTTCAAAAGGCACCTAAATCTTTTGTCTTGCCCATTCACCCTCTGAATGGCACACAGACACAATGTATGTGTCAATTGTCTCAAGGCTTAAAAATCCTTCTTTAGCCTTTCTCCTTCCCTTCATCTAGACTGATTGAAGTGGATTTAACAAGTGACATCAATAAGGGATCATAGCGTTATCCTGGATTTACCTGGTCAGTCTATGTCATGGAAAGAGCAGGTGTTCCTAATGTTTTGTACACTCAGTGTATATTTTCAATATATATATATGTAAATATTTATATCAAAGTGATTTATTATAACTTTTGGGATTAGCTTTTTTTCTCATTCTTTCGTAAGTGTTGAAATTTGGCGGAATCATACACCATGTCTCGCCTGTCTCCAGAATGAAAAGTTTGTTTTGTAGAGACAAATATGTAAACGTTCCCTCCAAAATATGAGTTGGAAGAGAAAGTCAATAACACTTGTGTGTGTGTTCTGTTCTTTCTCTTTCACAACAAAACCTGGGTTGTGTTCATTGGGCACCAAAATGAGAGGAAAGGGACTGAAACGGGGAGGAACTGCCTGAACTTGTCCAAAAAGAAATGCTCGTTTTGCTTTTCCGTTACAAAACATTTTGCCACGGTGTCCCCTAATAAATACCACCCAGTTTAGGCGATCAAGACAAGGGGTTTCTGTCAGTGGAGTGTCCTGTAGAGACGGGCTGAGGTCGTCATTTCAAAACAATAACATGGGCACAAATCAGTCGGACGCCTAACTAAACATGTAGCTATGTAAACAGAAGAAAAAGTAATGGTCGGGAGAATAAACATAAGCCACTAAAAACAGAAATGATACGGAAAATAAATATTAAGACAGTTTGAGGCCACAACAGGGACAAACGGAGAGAAATAGCATTAGAAGCTAGATATGATGTCCGGATTGGCCACATAATCCCATTGACCAATCAGAGGACAGCTTGAAGGAGGGCACAGACTACAATGCAACGATAAATCCTGACCTCAGTGATGGCATGGGAATGGAAGCCCGAGTGCGTGTGTGTGTTTAACCACCTGTTTGTCCTTGTTAAATCTTTAAAATGGCAGCTATTCCATTTCAGGCATTCCTCGGGTGACTTCCTGGAGAATGATGGCATAGGATGCCATGGTCTGATGCCCTATGCCAAACTGTTCAGCCTATGGGGTTCTCTATACATATGGGAAGAGGGCGATGAAATTGGTGACGAAAGCATGTGTGTGTTATTATAAGTTCTGTATATGCTTCTGTACCTGTGTGTTCGCATTTGTGTGCCTGCATATGTGTGTGTGCTCACATTTGTATGCTTGCCTGCCTGCCTGCCTGCCTGCCTGCCTGCCTGCCTGCCTGCCTGCCTGCCTGCCTGCGCGCGCGTGCGTGCGTGCGTGCGTGTGTATCTATCTGTCTATAATCCCCCACACTTGTGTTTATGTATCGTCTCCATCTCATATATCCCTGGTCTACCCCGGGGCCAGAGAGTTGAGACAAGAGGAGCAGAGAGCGAGGGAATGAACTAGAGAGTGTCCGACCTATCCCAGTCCATCCCAGGATGTCCCAGGCCATCCCAGGCTCTAGGGGAGTATTGCCTTACAGACAGCAGTGGTGGTCCCAGGCTGTCATCTTGGTTTGTTTATCTAGGGATCAGCCAGGGTAACTTTCTCAGCCTCCCTCTCCGATTGCATTCTGGGTAGCAGTGGGAAGGTAGGTGGGGGGGTTGTCCAGCGAGTCTGGCCCCCTATTGTCCACTGCTGGTTTGAATTCTGGACAGCCAATTACCTCTCGGATAGCTCAAATCAAATCAAATTGTATTTGTCACATACACATGGTTAGCAGATGTTAATGCGAATGTAGCGAAATGCTTGTGCTTCTAGTTCCGACAATGCAGTAATAACCAACGACTAATCTAACAAAACCATTTCAAAACTACTACCTTATACACAGAAGTGTGAAGGGATAAAGAATATGTACATAAAGATATATGAAGGAGTGATGGTACAGAACGGCATATGCAAGATGCAGTAGATGGTATAGAGTACAGTATATACATATGAGATGAGTAATGTAGGGTATGTAAACAAAGTGGCATAGTTTAAAGTGGCTAGTGATACACGTATTACATAAAGATGCAGTAGATGATAGAGTACAGGATATACATATACATATGAGATGAGTAATGTAGGGTATGGAAACATCATATTAAGTAGCATTGTTTGAAGTGGCTAGTGATATATTTTTACATCAATTTCCATCCATTCCCATTATTAAAGTGGCTGGAGTTGACAGTGTTGGCAGCAGCCACTCAATGTTAGTGGTGGCTGTTAAACAGTCTGATGGCCTTGAGATAGAAGCTGTTTTTAGGTCTCTCGGTCCCTGCTTTGATGCACCTGTACTGACCTCGCCTTCTGGATGATAGCGGGGTGAACAGGCAGTGGCTCGGGTGGTTGTTGTCCTTGATGATCTTTATGGCCTTCCTGTGACATCGGGCGGTGTAGGTGTCCTGGAGGACAGGTAGTTTGCCCCCGGTGATGCGTTGTGCAGACCTCACTACCCTCTGGAGAGCCTTATGGTTGTGGGCGGAGCAGTTGCTGTACCAGCCCGACAGGATGCTCTCGATTGTGCATCTGTGAGTGCTTTTGGTGACAAGCCGAATTTCTTCAGCCTCCTGAGGTTGAAGAGGCGCTGCTGCGCCTTCTTCCCGACGCTGTCTGTGTGGGTGGACCAATTCAGTTTGTCCGTGATGTGTACGCCTAGGAACTTAAAACTTACTACCTTCTCCACTACTGTCCCATCGATGTGGATAGGGGAGTGCTCCCTCTGCTGTTTCCTGAAGTCCACAATCATCTCCTTTGTTTTGTTGACGTTGAGTGTGAGGTTATTTTCCTGACAACACACCTCGAAGGCCCTCACCTCCTCCCTGTAGGCCGTCTCGTCGTTGTTGGTAATCAAACCTACCACTGCAGTGTCGTCTGCAAACTTGATGATTGAGTTGGAGGCGTGCATGGCCATGCAGTCATGGGTGAACAGGGAGTACAGGAGAGGGCTGAGAACACACCCTTTTGGGGACCCAGTGTTGAGGATCAGCGGGGTGGAGATGTTGTTTCCTACCCTCAGCACCTGGGGGCGGCCCGTCAGAAAGTCCAGAACCCAGTTGCACAGGGCGGGGTCGAGATCCAGGGTCTCGAGATTAGTGATGAGTTCAGAGGTTACTATGGTGTTAAATGCTGAGCTGTAGTCAATGAACAGCGTTCTTACATAGGTATTCATCTTGTCCAGATGGGATAGGGCAGTGTGCAGTGTGATGGCGATTGCGTCGTCTGTGGACCTATTGGGGCGGTAAGCAAACTGAAGTAGGTCTAGGGTATCAGGTAGGGCGGATGTGATATGATCCTTGACTAGTCTCTCAAAGCACTTCATGATGACAGAAGTGAGTGCTATGGGGCGATAGTCATTTAGTTCAGTTACCTTAACTTTCTTGGGATCAGGAACAATGGTGGTCATCTTGAAGCATGTTGGCACAGCAGACTGGGATACGGATTGATTGAATATGTCCGTAAACACACCAGCCAGCTGGTCTGCGCTATGAGGACAAGGCTATGGATGCCGTCTGGGCCGGCAGCCGTGCGAGGGTTAACACATTTAAATGTTTTACTCGCGTTGGCCATGGTGAAGGAGAGCCCACAGGCTTTGGTAGTGGGCCGTGTCAGTGGCACTGTATTGTCCTCAAAGCGAGCAAAGAAGTTGTTTAATTTGTCTGGGACCAAGACGTCAATGTCCCCGATGGGGCTGGTTTTCTTTTTGTAATCTGTGATTGACTGTAGACCGTGCCACATACGTCTCGTGTTTTGATTCGTTGAATTGCGACTCTACTTCGTCTCTATACTGACGCTTTGCTTGTTTTATTGCCTTGCGGAGGGAATAGCTGCACTGTTTGTATTCGGTCATGTTTCCAGTCGCCTTGCCATGATTAATGTGGTTCACACTTTCAGTTTTGAAAGTGCTGCCATCAATCCACGGTTTCTGGTTAGGGAAGGTTCTAACAGTCACAGTGGGTACAACATCACCGATGCACTTGCTAATAAACTCACTCACCAAGTCAGCGTACAAGTACATGTTATTGTCTGAGGCTACCCGGAACATATGCCAGTCCATGTGATCGAAGCAATCTTGAAGCGTGGAATCCGATTGGTCAGACCAGCGTTGGATAGACCTAAGCATGGGTGTTTCCTGTTTTAGTTTCTGTCTATATGCTGGGAGCAACAAAATGGACTCATGGTCAGATTTGCCGAAGGGAGGGTGGGTGAGGGCTTTGTATGCATTGTGGAAGTTAGAGTAGCAATGGTCCAGAATGCTACCGGCTCGTGTCGAACATTCGATATGCTGATAGAATTTAGAAAGCCTTGTTCTCAGATTAGCTTTGTTAAAATCCCCAGCTACAATAAATGTAGCCTAAGGATATGTGGTTTCCAGTTTACATAGAGTCCACTGAAGTTCTTTCAGGGCCGTCGAGGTTTCTGCTTGGGGGGGATATACACGGCGGTGACTATAATCAAAGAGAATTCTCTTGGTAGATAATGCCGTCGGCAATTGATTGTAAGGAATTCTAGGTCAGGTGAACAAAAGGACTTGAGATTCTGTATGTTGTTATGATTACACCATGAGTCGTTGATCAGAAGGCCCTTCTTCTTACCAGAGAGATGTTTGCTTCTGTCGGCGCGATGCGTGAAGAAAACATTGGCGAGTAATATGCTCGGAAGCGGTGGATAGTGTGCTCGCCTTCTAAGTCTGACCAGTAGGCCGCTCTGTCTGCCTCTCTTGCAGCGACCGCGTCGTTTGGGTCGGCCTCTGGGATAAGATCCCATGTCCAGGGTCGAGTTCCGAACAAAAGATCCGCTTCGGGAAAGTTGTATTCCTGGTCGTAATGTTGGTGAGTTGACGTCACTTTTTAATCCAATAGTTCTCCCCGGCTGTATGTAATAACACTTGAGATTTTCTAACAATGTAAGAAATAATACATAAAAAATTACTGCATAGTTTCCTAAGGACCTGAGGCGACCATTTCTGTCAGTGCCACTTATCACACTCATCACATTTTGAACAGAGTTAACGCTCCATGTGTGCGCTTACACACACATCCTCTGCCAGTGTGTGTGAAACCATGGGAACGGTGCACCAGTGCATAGGCCACTCACAGCTTTTACAGAGCTTCACAATAGAGCTCAGACGATACTGCTGACTCTAAACACACAATCACTCAAGCCCAGCTACCCCTTTGAAAGCTCAGTTGGTAGAGCGGAGGACTGTAGGTGCAAATAGCAGAGATCCTTAGATCGCTTCAAATCTGTCTCGAAGGAGGACATGTTTTTACTTTTGGTCGACTTTTCGATGGCAATTGTTACACTGGACGCAACGGCCAATACACAGGCACCTCTGACCCTTGCTTCGACCTAACCTGTAGGTTCTGCCCCTGATCTATCAAACTAGCTCAGTTGGTAGAGCGGAGGATATTTCAAACCAAAACGTGCACACGGGGGCAGGACCGAGTTTAGGAAACCCCCTTTCCACAATAGAGGAAGGCCAATACTGCTAACTCTAAATGCACAGTAACAAACACCCTTTCGAGAGCTCAGTTGATAGAGTGGAGGACTGTAGGCGCAAGAGCAGGGATCTTTATGTTGCTGGTTTGAAGGAGGATACTTTTTCCATGGCCTCACTGCATTAATCGCATCCAGCCATCTTTGAATTGGACACACAGGAACATCATCCCTCAGCAGCGCATCTGAGCCAAGGAGGAGACTTTTTCCTGCATCGAATGGCTGTTTTTTGGGAAATTGAAGCCCGACTGGCCCATAGCCTAAGGATGTTAAGCCCTGTTGGGCCGACAGGTCCAGCTGGGTTCGGGCCAAAAATCTAAACTCTAGCCCCCTTTCAACCCCAACACACTGCATTCGGTGAAGGGGTGGGGGGTGTTTGGGCCCCTATTGTCTACTGCCAATGGTTCACTCCCAACGCACACATAATACTATTGACTCTTTCCTTTTTTCTGATGACCAACTCCCTTCGATAGCTCAATTGGTAGAGCGGCAGACTGTAGTTACAAAAGCAGAGTTCCTTAGGTCACTGGTTCAAATCTATCTCTTTTCTGGATCTTGTTCATTTTGAATTATATGTACCATTTCAGCCTGACCGACCAGAGCACATTAAAGGGGACGTAATGTATTTCACAACATGACGTTAGATGGTTCCTCACCCTGAAAGTAGTCTATGCACCAGGGGAAACTGTAATCCATTGTTCAGTTTTGGGTGGGGATGTCTGGACAGTTTGGCTCCATGGTCCACTAGTGATTGCCCCCTATTGTCGACTCACAGCTCACTTTCTTGACTACCCGCACCATCACCCCTTTGATAGCTCAGTTGGTAGAGTGGAGAACTGAAGGTGGGAAAACAGAGATCATTAGGCTGCTGATTCAAATCTGTCTCAAAGGAGGAAACAGCCTCCAGCTTTTAACTGACTTTCTGATGGTCTCATGGCAGGAATCACAGTGCAGCCCCCTCTCTCCACCCCAAATGCACTGCTCTCCGGACAGTTTGGCCCCCTATTGTCTACGGCTGTTTTGCATTCTGGAAGGATGTCACACTCATGCACGGATACACACGCACACCGTATCCATGCATCCACTGCCAGTGTGTTCAACCATGAGAACACCCATCTGTACCAGGTCAGCCAAAGTCCACATGCCACTCACAACTCTACGCTCACAGTCAATCATGCTGATTGTAAACACAAAGTCACACAAACACCCCTTTGATTGCTCCGTTGGTAGAGCAGAGGACTGTAGGTGAAGGAGAGAATCTCTCGAAGGAAGGAGAGAACCTTATCCTCAAGCTTTGGTAGATGTTTTCAAGGCTTCATGGTAGGAATCACAGCCATCTACTTTTGATTGGGACACAAGAACATACTCTTTCACATACACCTCTGAGCTATGTTCCTCACCTGTCTCAGTTGGTAGAGTGGTGGACTGTAGCTGATACAACATCAATCCTTAGGTTGCTGGTTCAAAGGAGGGACAGTTTTCCTGCATCCAATGGTTCAGTTGGTTGGATCATTTGTTGCTAATATCAGGGTTGAATATGAATATGTGCTTACTGTATTTCACATGGGATAAAAACCATTTGCTAAATTACCTTTTTAACAATAGTCTATCGGGCACAGAATTACAGAACACACTTGCATAATGACATTTACAGGCCAAACCAATGTGGTGTAACTACATACATACATCAAATGCTGCTGAAAGAAACTGGACGTAAACTCAAATGAAAACCAAGCGTTGAATTTTCAAAACTCTTTGTACAAAACTCCAAACTGGTAAGTAACACTTGTAACCCAGCCAGTCTTCCATTCAAAATCTTTCATTGCGCATTGACCCAAAATATATGTTTACTGTGAAATATAATTAGTACATTGGTTTCTCGTCACCAAACATAATATAATGACATCTTCTCAATATAGTTATTTTAACAACCACTTTGGGACTATTTTCACAAGTATGTGGTGAATTTTCTAAACTCCAAACTGGTAACACTTAGGGGTCACAGGGGCACATAGGGGGCACATAGGGGGCAAGTTCCCACTCAGATGTGTATGTCTGTAAAGTAGAAACATAAAAAGTATAATATATACTCGAATGTACTACTATGATGATGACTATTATGACTTCACTTCACAGTACGTTTAAAAAAATATCTGATATTGACAAGAACAGAAATGTACTGTATGTAACAAATCAATGTTTATTGGTCACGTACACAGATGTCACAGAACGTGAACCTCTTGTGTTTCTAGCTCCTCCAGTGCAGTAATACAATATCAATACAATACAAATACGATATTCCAGAAAGTCCAAAACAAGAAAGAAATATATCCCTATGCAGTAAACATCCAAAATGAAGTTGCTGGGGTGTTTTTACACTCCGTTACTAAAATTGCATCGACCAATACAGTATTGTAATACCAAAATATATGCCATTTTACGTAGCAGACAATTTTATCCAAAGTGCCAACAGTCCCCACTTTTTGGTATGTGACCACAGTGGTAATCAAACCCACAACTCCGCTGTTGCTAACACCATGCTCTTATGAACTGAGCCATGTACAGGACCACTTCCATGCATAAGTACAATATAATACTGTAAAATATAATACGCTATTACAATACAGGTGGAAGATGTATGATTGCCATTCCCTCTTCCAGACCATTGATGTAGTCATCATACCCCTTGACTTATTCTACATTTTGTTGTGCTACAGCCTGAATTCAAAATGTATTAAATATACTGTATTTTCTGCCACCCATCTACATACAATACCCCATAATTACAAAGTGAAAACATTTTTATAGAAATTGTTGCACATTGATTGACATCCCTGAGTCAATACATGTTAGAATCACCTTTGGCAGCAATACAAGTTGTGAATCTTTCTGGGTAAATCTCTAAGAGCTTTGCCTGCCTGGATTGTACCATATTGGCACGTTATTACAATTCCTCAAGCTCTGTCAAGTTAGTTGTTGATCATTGCTAGACAGCTATTTTCAATTCTTTGCCATATGTTTTCAAGACGATTTAAGTTAAAACTGTAACTAGGCCACTCAGGAACATTCAATGTCATCTTTGTAAACAACTCCAGCGTAGATTTGGCCTTGTATTTAGGATATTGTCCTGCTGAAAGGTGAATTTGGCTCCCAGTTTTCCTCTAGGATTTTGCCTGTGCTTAGCTCCATTCCGTTTCTTTTAATCCTAAACTCCCCACTCCATGCCGATGACAAGCATACCCATAACATGATGCAGCCTCTGCCATGCTTGAAAATAAGAAGAGTGGTACTCAGTAATGTGTTGTATTGGATTTGCCCCAAACATAACACTTTGTATTCAGGACATAAAGTTATTTTCTTTGCCACATTTTTGCCAGTTTTACTTTAGTGCCTTATTTGCAAAAAGGATGTATGTTTTGGAATATTTTTTAGTCTGTACAGTTAGTATTATGAATGAACTACAATGTTATTGATCCATCCTCAGTTATCTCCTCTCACAGCCATTCAACTCTTTTACTGTTTTAAAGTCCCCGTTGGCTTCATGGTGAAATCCCTGAGCGTTTTTTTCCCTCTCCGGCAAGTTAGAGGTTAGGAAGGATGCCTGAGTTAGGAAGGATGCCTGAGTTAGGAAGGATGCCTGAGTTAGGAAGGATGCCTGAGTTAGGAAGGATGCCTGTATCTTTGTAGTAATTGGGGTATTGATATACCATCCAACGTGTAATTAATGACTCAAAGGGATATTCAATGTCTGCTTTTTTTTACCAATAGGTGCCCTTCTTTGAGAGGTATTGGAAAACCTCCCTGTTCTTTGCGGTTGAATCTGTATATATCAAATGTACACAATACCTGTTATCAAAGGTGTCAGCTGAAGATGACATGCAGGGGCCTGCAGGGATTTGTAGTCTACATTGATGCTAACTAGCATTTGATTTATTTATCTGAGAGTAAATGGAGCTAAATATATTGATAAAAGTCACCTTGTCCTATAAATATATTTACACGGTTATTAAAACGTCACACAAAACACAACTCTTATTTAAAGTGTTTCTAAAATCCCCTAAGGGAAAACTGAATGGTGGAAAAAACCATTGGAACCCTTTCCCTGTGTTTGACCGCTAGGTTTTATGGGTATTATGACACGTCCACCGTGTACACTATACTTACTGACTCAAAACATTTGAGCTTTAAACGTTTTGTTGATATTGTGGCAGCTGGCAGAGAGGGGAGTGGTGATTGAAGGAAGATATCTTGCAGCCCGCTGGCTCCACCCCAGAGTCTTGTATGGACTTCCTGCCACAACGAGGCAAGCCGCTGGATCATTAAGCCATTGAGTGCTTGGGGATAGAAGAGGAAGCGGGCTGCACAAAGAGTGTAAGAAGCGAGAGAATTATCTGTACAATTACCCCGTTGCAAATATCCCTAATAAAATTCCTAATTTGCATTGTAATTGTGCTCCTTGTGCGTGTTCGGTTATTGGTCTTGGTGGAAACCCCACACCTTTGATCCTTCTACAACATATACTGATGTACGGCATTTTTTTTTAAACATAATTCCACTTTGACTTGATGGGTTATTGTGTGTAGGCCTGTGACACAACGTCTCAAGGCGTTGTATAGGTAGGTGTACATCATCAGACTGAAGTGTATGGCATGGAAGAGCACGAGAAAATAATGTCTGATATGCTCCCAAATGTGATTTACTGGAAAGAAAGAGGCCATGATGGACTAAGAATGGTACATGTAGAGTACAGCCCGCAACCCCAAATGACCCCTTGGGGTTTCCTCCATTCGGGCCTGTGGCCTGGATGTCTCCACACACTTCTCCTAGGAGACAGCTTTCTGTTCCATCTTTACCCGCTTTCCCCATCTCTCTTGCCACAACCAACACTCGTGACTTCTCTCCCGCTCTTCTTCCTCCTCTCTGTCTCTCACTTTCTACATCTGTCCATGTCTCCCTCTCCACTTCCTCCTCTCGCTCCCGTTCTGTATCTATCCCTGTCTCTCTTCTTATTGCATACCAAGTGATGTCAGGGCTAATTAAACAGGATGAGAGACTAAGACAGCCCCTCATATACTACAGTGGACTGTCTTAGTCTCTAACTTTAACTGTCTTAGTCTCTAGCTCCAACTTTGTCACAACTTGAAGGGACACTGTTTTTCTCCGCTGTAAACCTGTAATCATTCAATTATTCACATGTGATTTTCAAAATGATATTTTACATTTTTTAAATTTAAATTTTTTAAAATACGGATGTTGCTTTGGAGTTTGTTGTTGTGTGGATTGTCATCCAATCCCACGACTGTAAACATATCTGGCCTCAACTATACACATGGCAGAGGTTCTCAGAGGATGGGATGCACTTAATGACAGAGAGACAGAGACCGAAAGAGAGAGAGACAGAGACCGGGAGAGAGAGAGAGAGAGACAAGAGAGAGAGAGAGAGAGACAGAGACAGAGACCGAGAGAGAGAGAGAGACAGAGAGAGAGACAGAGACCGAGAGACAAGAGAGAAAGAGAGAGAGAGAGAGAGAGAGAGAGAGAGAGAGAGAGACAGAGACACAGAGACAGAGACAGAGACAGAGAGACACAGAGAAACACAGAGAGAGACCGAGAGAGACACAGAGAGAGACACAGAGAGAGACACAGAGAGAGAGACAGAGACAGAGAGAGAGACAGAGACAGAGACACAGAGAGAGACACAGAGAGAGACAGAGACACAGAGAGAGACACAGAGAGACACACAGAGAGAGACACAGAGAGAGACACAGAGAGAGAGAGAGAGAGAGAGAGTTGGGAGGGGAGCGAAAGAGAGAGGGGGGAGGGAAAGAGAGGGAGGTCAATTGAGTTCATCATGCCGCTGTGTGTGATCCTGTATCTGAGGCTCACACACAACCAGGATGTACCCACTGCACTCAAAATCCCATGAATGAACTGCAATACTAAAGCAATAGGCCTATCAACATTAAAACAATGCCAGAAGCACACTAACGGTTGTTCAGTTGGCTCCTTTTTGAGGACGGTGGGGATTGTATGTTGGCATGCCAGTCTAGTGGGCACCAGATGAAGCCACAGGGCGTTGGAGAGGAGACAGAGGGAAATGAAGGGAAAGGGTCATGTAATGACAAGGATGTGACTTGGGGTTAGGACAGGTTGGCATCTACTCTCCCAGTGGCTGCTGTCTGCTATTTCAACTGAGTACAGCGTCCAATCCTTTTAGGGCTGCTTACACCTTGATGACTATTAGCCGTATCATAGTGCCTGTCTGACATTAAAAACAGCATTTGAGAAATTATGCCATTTGTGAAAATGATATACGAATTGTGAAATCCCTGCGATCCCAGTCATGGATACTTGGACTATAAAGTAATAGTGGAGCTATGATGGTTGACAATTACACTGTGTTTCCATGGTGTGTGTGTGTGTGTGTGTGTGTGTGTGTGTGTGTGTGTGAGAAGAATGCTTGTGTTGCTCAGGGGTAATGCTGCTATCAGCACATTATGAAGACCTGGAAAGAGAGACAGAGAGGAGTGGGGGGCTGATTGGAGGAGAGGAATGTTCCGTGTGTCAGAGAGCAACATCATCAGCTAATGAAGATCAGTCTTGCTGAGTTAGCAGGCAATCGTTGACGGGGATCGGCTCCCTGCCAAGGTGAAAAAGAGGTCGAGTTGTCCTTAAGTGTAACGTCCGTCGTTCGAGCGTGAGGTAGGTTACTCGTATTCTTTCATGAAAACCAGGAAAAACAAGAACGAGAAAACTAACAATACGTACAGCCTTGTAGGGCTCAACAGCAACAATACAAGAACAAGATCCCACAACATAGGTGGGAAAAAAGGCTACCTAAGTATGATTCCCAATCGGAGACAACGATAGACAGCTGCCTCTGATTGGGAACCACACTCGGCCAAACGCAAAGAAATACAAAACATAGAATGCCCACCCAAATCACACCCTGAACAAACCAAACAGAGACATAAATAGGCTCTCAGGTCAGACAGATCTAGAAACATCTCACCCTCCCAAATCCTCATCTCAACCACTAGAGGGAGAAACCACAGTCTAGAGGCAATTTAAATTTACCCCCCCCCCCCACACACACACACACACACCCCTCCACACGCAGGCACACACACACACACACACACACATAAGAAAGATCAATAACTGTGGTGTGGATGAAGCCAGCCAATGTAATGTGGTTGTCTACCTTCTCCCCCATGGTTTTAGCCTGTCTTGTCATTACTGTCTTATGGTGGAATGCTAACAGCATACTGCTGGGACTGAAGATAATGGAAACTATGGCCAGTGGGACTAGGAGAGGGATTCTATTCACTATGCTAGGGGGTCATCTTTATAGTCTAAAATAAGTGTGGGGCTGTGTGGGTGGATGGGGAGAGGACCAGGATGCCTGTCTGTCATATTTTGGAGAAGATATAAATTGAGTGGATGGGAGGGTGGCAGTTTTACTATCCTTGTGGGGACCAGAAAGGTCACTTCCTCATCTCCCCAGTCTCAATAAGAGAGGGAATGTGTAAAAAAAGTATCCCGACAACAGAGAGGGGAGAGAGAGAGAAGAGAGGGGAGAGAGCAGAGAGAGAACAGACAGGGGAGAGATCAGAGAGGAGAGAGCAGAGAAAGGAGAGAGAGAAGAGAGGGGAGAGCAGAGAGAGGGCGGAGAGAGAGCAGAGAGAGGAGAGAGAGAAGAGGGGAGAGCAGAGAGAGACAGCGGAGAGCAGAGAGAGAGAGCGGAGAGCAGAGAGAGAGAGAGGAGGGAGTGAAGAGAGGGGAGAGCAGAGAGAGAGAGGAGAGAGAGAGAGAGAGAGAGAGAGAGAAGAGAGGAGAGAGATCAGAGAGAGAGAGAGCGGAGAGAGAGCAGAGAGAGGAGAGAGGGAAGAGAGCGGAGAGAGAGCAGAGAGAGGAGAGAGAGAAGAGAGGGGAGAGATCAGAGAGAGAGAGAGCGGAGAGAGAGCAGAGAGAGGAGAGAGAGAAGAGAGAGGAGAGCAGAGAGAGAGAGCGGAGAGCAGAGAGAGAGAAGAGAGAGAAGAGAGGGGAGAGCAGAGAGAGAGAGCGGAGAGAGAGCAGAGAGAGGAGAGATCAGAGAGGAGAGAGCAGAGAGAGAGAGCAGAGAGAGGAGAGAGAGAGAGAGAGAGAGAGAGAGAGAGAGAGAGAGAGAGAGAACATACAGGGGAGAGATCAGAGAGGAGAGAGGGAAGAGAGAGAGCAGAGAGAGGAGAGAGGGAAGAGAGAGAGAGAGAGAGAGAGAGAGAGAGAGAGAGAGAGAGAGAGAGAGAGAGAGAGAGAGAAGACAGGGAGAGATCAGAGAGGAGAGAGGGAAGAGAGAAGAGAGAGAAGAGAGAGAAGAGAGAGAAGAGAGAGAAGAGAGAGAGAGAGAGAGAGAGAGAGAGAGAGAGAGAGAGAGAGAGAGAGAGAGAGAGAGAGAGAGAGAGAGAGAGAGAGAGAGAGAGAAGAGAGGGGATAACAGAGAGAGAGAGAGAGAGAGAGAGAGAGATTAGAGAGAGAGAGAGACAGAGAGGGGAAGGGTAGACACAGGAAAACCTGTCTCCCTGCAGAGGAAAGGCTGCACAACCACTGCACAACAGCAGAACCTGAGACAGAGCTGCATTTCCTGACAAAATGTAAAAAATATAAAACAATTATAGAGAGTGTCATTTCCCCAAATGTCAAACCCTTATTCAAGGTTTCAAAGACCTCTCTGATAAGAGAGCTGTGGGTTGGCAGCACACTACATTGCTGCCTGCCATAAGTTGAGGGACAGTGTCTGACAGAACAATCAACCTGCACATGTCCTCTACTGTATGCTTATTGTTGTTGTTCAATGTGTTGGTTATTTTGACCCTTGGTTATTGTTGTCCCGTTGACAAATTTGATTCTTATTATTTTCATATCCAAAGTAAGCTTTGGCAATATGTACATTGCTACGTCATCGTCATGCCAATAAAGCAAATTGAATTGAATTGAATTGTCAGAGGGGAGAGAGAGAAGAGAGAGCAGAGAGAGATTAGAGAGAGAGAGAGAAAGGGGAGAGTGAGAGAGCAGAGAGATAGAGAGAGAGAGAGCAAGTGCAGAGAGAGAAGAGAGAACAGAGGGAGAAGAGAAAGCTGAAAGACAGAGAGAGAGGGAGAGAGAGAGAGAGGAGAGAGAAGAGAGAAATTAGAGAGAGAAAGAGCAAGAGAGAGAGAGAGCCTGTGGTGTGTGAGTCAACTACTAAACAGTTTGGGATAACTTCCCAGTGTAAAACCACAGCATCACAATAATTAATTTAATAACAACTCTACATAACACACAAGTCGGCAGAAATCCCAGAGACTTAGCTACTGGTACGTCGACAGTACAGTCTAGAGTACAGTCTACAGTACACATTTACGGTACATGTCTACAGTACAGTCTACAGTATAGTCTACAGTACAGTCTATAGTACAGTCTACAGTATAGTCTACAGTACAGTCTATAGTACAGTCTACAGTACACGTCTACAGTACAGTCTATAGTACAGTCTACAGTACACGTCTACAGTACAGTCTACAGTACAGTCTACAGTACAGTCTACAGTACAGTCTACAGTACAGTCTACAGTACAGTCTACAGTACAGTCTACAGTACAGCCTACAGTATAGTCTACAGTACAGTCTACAGTACACGTCTACAGTACAGTCTACAGTACAGTCTACAGTACAGTCTATAGTACAGTCTACAGTACACGTCTACAGTACAGCCTACAGTCCAGTCTACAGTACAGCCTACAGTATAGTCTACAGTACACGTCTACAGTACAGTCTACAGTACACGTCTACAGTACAGTCTACAGTACAGTCTACAGTCCAGTCTACAGTACACGTCTACAGTACAGTCTACAGTACAGTCTACAGTCCAGTCTACAGTACACGTCTACAGTACATGTCTACAGTACATGTCTACAGTACATTCTACAGTACAGTCTACAGTACATGTCTACAGTACATGTCTACAGTCCAGTCTACAGTACAGTCTACAGTACATGTCTACAGTCCAGTCTACAGTACAGTCTACAGTACAGTCTACAGTACAGTCTACAGTACAGTCTACAGTCCAGTCTACAGTCCAGTCTACAGTCCAGTCTACAGTACAGTCTACAGTACAGTCTACAGTACAGTCTACAGTACAGTCTACAGTACAGTCTACAGTCTACAGTCCAGTCTACAGTCCAGTCTACAGTCCAGTCTACAGTCCAGTCTACAGTCCAGTCTACAGTCCAGTCTACAGTACAGTCTACAGTCCAGTCTACAGTACGAATGACTCAGGAAACATATGTGAGGGAAAAGAAAAACAAGAGTGAATCTTCCAGAAACCCCTGTACACAACGTTGTAATTGTTTTGCTTTTCACTGCAAAATGAATAGAGGTGAACAGAGGAATGTTTAGAAGAAGGGATAGAGAGATGGGGGTGATATTGAATAGTGGGAGGGGGGAGGGGAGGTGGGGTTTAAAAGGTAGTCGTGTGGTTTGGGTCTTTATAGTTGTGTTCTATAAAGACACGGGACAGTCCTTTATACAGGCCAGAGCTCTGTGCTACCCTTACAGTTCCACACGCCCTGGGTCCCCACTGTACGTAGGAACATAGTGTGTGTGAGAGGAGTGAGTGATTGTGTCTGTGTCCACTGTGTGTGTATGTGTGTGTGTGTGTGTGTGTGTGTGTGTGTGTGTGTGTGTGTGTGTGTGTGTGTGTGTGTGTGTGTGTGTGTGTGTGTGTGTGTGTGTGTGTGTGTGTGTGTGTGTGTGTGTGTGTGTGTGTGTGTGTGTGTGTGTGTGTGTGTGTGTGTGTGTGTGTGTGTGTGTGTGTGTGTGTGTGTGTGTGTGTGTGTGTGTGTGTGTGTGTGTGTGTGTGTGTGTGTGTGTGTGTGTGTGTGTGTGTGTGTGTGTGTGTGTGTGTGTGTGTGTGTGTGTGTGTGTGTGTGTGTGTGTGTGTATGTGTGTGTGTGTGTGTGTGTGTGTGTGTGTGTGTACATGTGCATATAGAGCATGCGCGTGTATCTTGTGCGTGTGTATAGAGCCGAGGACCCAAAGTCATTGTCCCCATTTGGGGCATGCCACTTTGCCAGAAACAATTTGTCCCTTCGCTGGGCTGTGTGTGTGTGTGTGTGTGAGTGCATGGATGTGTTGCCTCATGAATACCAAGCAGGCAGCCAGACCCCGGGTTCTGGGTCTGCATACTTGGACGGACCCTGCCTCTAAACCTGGCAACTCACCCACTTCACTCTCTCTCTGGGGGCAATTTAGACAGAGGCAACCCAGCATGTCCAGTTCAAGGACCTCAGCTCTTTCTCTCTGCCAGTTTCCTTCCTCTCCGCTAGTTCAGTCAAGATATCTGTAGTTCATGTCAGAGCCAGACAGGATCATATGCTCCGTCTGAATCGCAGTCTCTCCCTACTGCAACCCCAGACTCCCAATACACCACATCACAACAGACTATAGCTGTTGGCTAACACCCTCCATAGAAACTCAGTGAGGCGAAGAGAAAGAGGAAGGGAGCGAGAGAGAGACAGAGAGAGACAGAGAGTTCAGTGTATAACTAAATGTAACTCCATATGAGACCCAGTAAAGCCAGTAGTCAGACAGTAAAAGTTCCCAGTAAAGGTTGTTGGAGCAGTGTGGTATTCAGACCATAGAAAGCCAGTCTGGTCGTCTGGTGGTTCTGCTCCTGAGGGTGCAGCCAGAGACAGACTGGACATATGAATGGTGTTATAGCAACAAGATCTCCCGGACTCACTTCTTTATGCAACGTTTGTCCATGGGAGGGATAAGCGGCTACGGTAAAGGGAAAGTAGGTAAGGGTCAAGGTTGTTAAAACGGAAGAAAACTTCACTGTTAAGCATTAAAACACCACAGTTACGTTTAGGCAACCATTCCAACTGTTTAAGGATAAGGGTTAAGGTTTGGGATAAAGTTCAAACAGAACAAATGAAAACGAGTGCCGAGCACCGGGATTGAACCCGCGATCCTTGGGACCTGGACAAACGTTGAATACGGAAGTTTATCTCGCGTGACCTCGAGAGAAACGGAAGGGCTTCGCTTCCATCCCACCTAGCCTCATTCACGTAAAACCACTCAGCTAACACCGTCGGGGGTGTGTGCTTCTACTCACCGTAGCGGTCAGCGTGGGCCCATGGAGCTGAGCGTGTAGTATGGCCTCATTCACGCGCCCCCTGACTCCAAGCAGGGCCAGTTCCAGGCTGTGTTGTCCGGCCACAGCATTGGTCAGCTCCTCCAGAGCCACCACATACCGCCGCCACGGCCCGTCCAGCTCGGCCACGCTCGCCAAGCACCCGCGCATCACGTTCAGGCAGTAGCCCACGCACGGCTTGATCAGCGTCAGCCCACGGCAGTGCGAGCAGTACTGCATCTTGGTCAAGCCACGTAAACACTCTTTGGTGAAGGAAACGTGTTCGGTGGCGTTCATGACCTCGGTGCCCTCGGCGAGGGCCAGGGATAAGGCTCGCCCGGCGCCCAGGGTGCGCCCCAATTCCTGAGCGAGCATTTCGGGGTGAGGGCCGAATGGGTTGACGTCCTGCCGTGTGGCGCGGAGACACTCGCCCCGCTCGCCGGACAAACCACCCTGGACGCCCACGCCCGGGTTGACCAGGCGCCCGTAGACGAGCGGGAAGAGGTTGTCGTGGAAACGGGCCACGGCAGCTTCGAGGGAGAGGTTGTGTCCGCGGATGTAGAGGGAGAGGGAGGAGAACAGGGCGTTGACATGGGGGAGGGCCTCCCGGGAGAGGGGCGAGTATGTGTCCTCTAGCAGGGAGGATAGGTGGCCCTGGGAGAAGGAGAGCAGGTACTGGAAGGTGTCTGGAGGGAGGGGAGGGGGAAGAAGGGGAGGGAGAAAGGGGGGGAGAAGACATCAGGGCCTGGTTACAATTACGTTCATAAAATAATGACAAAACAGAGTATTTAGGCAGTGTAGTGTACAGCGCATTCAGAAAGTATTCAGACCCCTTAAATTTTTCCACATTTTGTTACATTACAGCCTTATTCTAAAATTGATGTAATTGTTTCTTTCCTTCATCAATCTACACACCCCATAATGACAAAACAAAAAGTTTTTTTTTTTTGCAAATGTAAATATTCTTAAAGTATTCAGACCCTTTACTCGGTACTTCTCAATTACATCCTCAAGTCTTCTTGGGTATGACGCTACAAGCTCGGCACACCTGTCATTATGGGGTGTGTATCTCTCTCTCTCTCTCTCTCTCTCTCTCTCTCTCTCTCTCTCTCTCTCTCTCTCTCTCTCTCTCTCTCTCTCTCTCTCTCTCTCTCTCTCTCTCTCTCGAAACTGAGACGGGAGACGCGGTGCCAACCCAACACATGTAAACACACACACACTCGCAAAATATGACATAAAGATACTAAACACACTTTAAAGTAGATTTGTTGTAGCAGAAACACACAAAACACACATACAGTCCAGTTCTCAATATCTTGTTAATGTTTGTATGTGCTTGCATGTTTGTGTGTGCGCAATCAGACACCTGCCAAGCCAGTACCCACCCACACACACAGGGAGTGAAACCGAACAACAGTCATCTCTCCCAGTCAACAGCTGCATAACCTAATACCAGTGTGCTGTGCTGTTAGGGACATCCCACCAGGGACTCTCCACTCTACGGCCCTAGAAAACCACAATGCTAAATTTCTAATGTTCCACCGCAATGCATAATCACCACAGCAGCTCTGTGCACAATCAAACAGTCACATATACAAGCACGAACACACACATCAGGCGTTGGCGTTTGGTGTGTGTGTGTGTTTCTCGAACATCGAGCTTCCAATGAGTCATATTCTGTCTCTGGTTTAACAGCCACAGTGAGGTGACCAGATAGACAGTTGAGGTCGTGTGAATGTGACTGACAGACAGGCAGGGCTGCGTCTGTCACTGTGCCCGATCAGGAAGACTAGTCACTGTGCCCGATCAGGAAGACTAATAAAGTTCAAAGTCAAAGGTGAGGGGGCCGGGGATAATAGTCAAACAATACATCGTTGGGATAGAGAGGGGTGGAGAGAAAGAATGTGAGAGTGGGGGGCAGAGAGGGGATGAAAAGGGTAGAGGAAGAAAGAGAAGCAGAGCGAGAGAATGAGAGAGACGTCTAAATCACAAGACAGCTAGAGAAAGAGGGAGAGAGAGAATAATTCAACAGAGGGACAGAGAGAAAACGACAGGGAAAAAGATTGATGAAACAGAGGAAGGGATCGAGAGAAAAAGCTGAGAGAGAAACTCTCTGTAACCAGCTCAAAGCCTCCCCTCCCCAGCCCTGTTGAGTTGAGCTGCAGCAGCAGTAACCAGCTCAAAGCCTCCCCTCCCCAGCCCTGTTGAGTTGAGCTGCAGCAGCAGTAACCAGCTCAAAGCCTCCCCTCCCCAGCCCTGTTGAGCTGCAGTGGCAGTAACCAGCTCAAAGCCTCCCCTCCCCAGCCCTGTTGAGTTGAGCTGCAGCAGCAGTAACCAGCTCAAAGCCTCCCCTCCCCAGCCCTGTTGAGTTGAGCTGCAGCAGCAGTAACCAGCTCAAAGCCTCCCCTCCCCAGCCCTGTTGAGCTGCAGTGGCAGTAACCAGCTCAAAGCCTCCCCTCCCCAGCCCTGTTGAGTTGAGCTGCAGTGGCAGTGTCAGTATGTTACAGGCTGCTTGGCCTGGCCAGCGGGATGAAAACCACAGGGCACTCAGCTCCACTACGTGCCAGCAGGGTTGGGTTACGGTGTTACAGAGCTGTAGTCTTCAGGAGGCAGGAACCCGCAATGACACAGACCCTCAGTCAAACAGCTCAAAGCAGGGCTAGATAGACAGGGAGGCAGGGACCAGCCATGACACAGACCCTCAGTCAAACAGCTCAAAGCAGGGCTAGATAGGCAGGGACCAGCCATGACACAGACCCTCAGTCAAACAGCTCAAAGCAGGGCTAGATAGACAGGGACCCGCCATGACACAGACCCTCAGTCAAACAGCTCAAAGCAGGGCTAGATAGACAGGGAGGCAGGGACCCGCCATGACACAGACCCTCAGTCAAACAGCTCAAAGCAGGGCTAGATAGACAGGGAGGCAGGGACCCGCCATGACACAGACCCTCAGTCAAACAGCTCAAAGCAGGGCTAGATAGACAGGGAGGCAGGGACCAGCCATGACACAGACCCTCAGTCAAACAGCTCAAAGCAGGGCTAGATAGACAGGGAGGCAGGCCGACCCAGGAAAATAGGAACATGCTAGTTCACCAAGCAATGATGTGCAAGCTTTTGTTCTGGTAGTGATACCCTTCAGCTAATCAAGGTCCTGATGATTGCTAGTTCAATCGGGAGTGTTAGTGCTGGTTTGAAACAAAAACCTGCAGCCTGCTCGCAACATGCCCACCAAGGTAAGGTTGTAGCAAGATGACCTGGTAAGAACTGAACAATCTATCACTAGCTGATCTATATAAAAAAAAGTACAATTCACGACCACTCTCTCGGGAGCCAATCGAGGCTACTCCCTTTCGATATTTAGGTCGACACTTTGTGGGGACATCCTGTGTTCTACTGAATTAGAGGTGCATGTTTTCATTATATCCAACCTCCGGGGGAATGAAACAAGACTAGAGAGACCAGAACGACTTCTGAACATGGAGAAAAACAACTACTGTACGAAGTGGACCTATTGAACCACACCGGGGCTGGGATACATCTGGCTTGAACAGGACCCCGGGTCCTGAACCGGTCTCTGTTTCTCCGCGGCTGTTAGCTCAAACACTTCCCTCTCAAAACACCGCTCTGGGTCAACTGTCCACCTCTCAGGCACTGCTCTGACAAAGCCCAGACGCTCTTCTTCAGTTCGTCTCTGTCGCTGTCTCTCTCTTCTAACGGATTTAGCTGTGGTCTTTGTGTTAAATCACATTGTTGATCCTCTCCTCCATCTTCTGGATCAGGGGAATATAGTTTGAAGACGATAAACCCAATACCATAAACCTAATACTTGGTGGGAACTCCACCAAGTGGTCACCACGGTCCCCACATCACGGTCGACTTGTGTTCGACCACTGTGTCCGCTGTTCTAGGACACAAACATCCCTCCCTGGGTGGCGATCATTATGACTTCACTGTCTCTCACCACAAAGACCTCTTGGGATATGGTGAAATAACTTTAAAAGTCGTAATCATCCGTTTTTATGTGAGGCCATGATTGGCGATTTGTCAAGCAGTCTTTGAGTCCTGGACACATAGCATGACCCTAGCAGACTTGTTTTGCTTCCGTACACCACAGAACTCTCGCGCCTGCATTTTTGTGGCACTCCACGGTTTACAGCAATAGGGCTCGAGCCACAACGTGTCATGAACACGATATTAAACAATGTTAAAGAGGTAGTTTAGCCCCCTTTAAAGTGAGCTAAAGGGGTGGTTTACCCCTTTAAAGGGTTGGTTGGGCAGTGAGCTAAAGGGGTGGTTTACCCCTTTAGAGGGTTGGTCGGGCAGTGAGCTAAAGGGGTGGTTTACCCCTTTAAAGGGTTGGTCAGGCAGTGAGCTAAAGGGGTGGTTGAGAACAAGGCAAGTTGAGAACAAGTTCTCATTTGCAACTGCGACCTGGCCAAGATAAAGCATAGCAGTGTGAACAGACAACACAGAGTTACACATGGAGTAAACAATTAACAAGTCAATAACACAGTAGAAAAAAAGGGGAGTCTATATACAATGTGTGCAAAAGGCATGAGGAGGTAGGGGAATAATTACAATATTGCATATTAACACTGGAGTGATAAATGATCAGATGATCATGTACAGGTAGATATTGGTGTGCAAAAGAGCAGAAAAGTAAATAATAATAATAATAATAAATGCCATTTAGCAGACGCTTTTATCCAAAGCGTGTGTGCATACATTCTACGTATGGGTGGTCCCGGGAATCGAACCCACTACCCTGGCGTTACAAGGGCCATGCTCTAAATAAAAACTGTGGGGATGAGGTAGGTGAAAATGGGTGGGCTATTTACCAATAGATTATGTACAGCTGCAGCGATCGGTTAGCTGCTCCGATAGCTGATGTTTGAAGTTGGTGAGTGAGATAAAAGTCTCCAACAATTTTTGCAATTCGTTCCAGTCACAGGCAGCAGAGTACTGGAACGAAAGGCGGCCGAATGAGGTGTTGGCTTTAGGGATGATCAGTGAGATACACCTGCTGGAGCGCGTGCTACGGCTGGGTGTTGCCATCGTGACCAGTGAACTGAGATAAGGCGGAGCTTTACCTAGCATGGCCTTGTAGATGACCTGGAGCCAGTGGGTCTGGCGACGAATATGTAGCGAGGGCCAGCCGACTGGAGCATACAAGTCGCAGTGGTGGGTAGTATAAGGTGCTTTAGTGACAAAACGGATGGCACTGTGATAAACTGCATCCAGTTTGCTGAGTAGAGTGTTGGAAGCGATTTTGTAGATGACATCGCCGAAGTTGAGGATCGGTAGGATAGTCAGTTTTACTAGGGTAAGCTTGGCAGCGTGAGTGAAGGAGGCTTTGTTGCGGAATAGAAAGCCGACTCTTGATTTGATTTTCGATTGGAGATGTTTGATATGGGTCTGGAAGGAGAGTTTGCAGTCTAGCCAGACACCTAGGTACACCAAGGTCGGAACCATCCAGTGTGGTGATGCTAGTCGGGCATGCGGGTGCAGGCAGCGATCGGTTGAAAAGCATGCATTTGGTTTTACTAGCGTTTAAGAGCAGTTGGAGGCCACGGAAGGAGTGTTGTATGGCATTGAAGCTCGTTTGGAGGTTAGATAGCACAGTGTCCAATGACGGGCCGAAAGTATAGAGAATGGTGTCGTCTGCGTAGAGGTGGATCAGGGAATCGCGCGCAGCAAGACCAACATCATTGATATATACAGAGAAAAGAGTCGGCCCGAGAATTGAACCCTGTGGCACCCCCATAGAGACTGCCAGAGGACCGGACAGCATGCCCTCCGATTTGACACACTGAACTCTGTCTGCAAAGTAATTGGTGAACCAGGCAAGGCAGTCATCCGAAAAACCGAGGCTACTGAGTCTGCCGATAAGAATATGGTGATTGACAGAGTCGAAAGCCTTGGCATGGTCGATAAAGACGGCTGCACAGTACTGTCTTTTATCGATGGCGGTTATGATGTCGTTTAGTACCTTGAGTGTGGCTGAGGTGCACCCGTGACCGGCTCGGAAACCAGATTACATAGCGGAGAAGGTACGGTGGGATTCGAGATGGTCAGTGACCTGTTTGTTGACTTGGCTTTCGAAGACCTTAGATAGGCAGGGCAGAATGGATATAGGTCTGTAACAGTTTGGGTCCAGGGTGTCTCCCCCTTTGAAGAGGGGGATGACTGCAGCAGCTTTCCAATCCTTGGGGATCTCAGACGATATGAAAGAGAGGTTGAACAGGCTGGTAATAGGGGTTGCGACAATGGCGGCGGATAGTTTCAGAAATAGAGGGTCCAGATTGTCAAGCCCAGCTGATTTATACGGGTCCAGGTTTTGCAGCTCTTTCAGAACATCTGTTATCTGGATTTGGGTAAAGGAGAACCTGGAGAGGCTTGGGCGAGGAGCTGCGGGGGGGGCGGAGCTGTTGGCCGAGGTAGGAGTGGCCAGGCGGAAGGCATGGCCAGCCGTTGAGAAATGCTTGTTGAAGTTTTCGATAATCATGGATTTGTCGGTGGTGACCGTGTTCCCTAGCCTCAGTGCAGTGGGCAGCTGGGAGGACGTGCTCTTGTTCTCCATGGACTTCACAGTGTCCCAGAACTTTTTGGAGTTGGAGCTACAGGATGCAAACTTCTGCCTGAAGAAGCTGGCCTTAGCTTTCCTGACTGACTGCGTGTATTGGTTCCTGACTTCCCTGAACAGTTGCATATCGCGGGGACTGTTCGATGCTATTGCAGTCCGCCACAGGATGTTTTTGTGCTGGTCGAGGGCAGTCAGGTCTGGAGTGAACCAAGGGCTGTATCTGTTCTTAGTTCTGCATTTTTTGAACGGAGCATGCTTATCTAAAATGGTGAGGAAGTTACTCTTAAAGAATGACCAGGCATCCTCAACTGACGGGATGAGGTCAATGTCCTTCCAGGATACCCGGGCCAGGTCGATTAGAAAGGCCTGCTCACAGAAGTGTTTTAGGGAACGTTTGACAGTGATGAGGGGTGGTCGTTTGACTGCGGCACCGTAGCGGATACAGGCAATGAGGCAGTGGTCGCTGAGATCCTGGTTGAAGACAGAGGAGGTGTATTTGGAGGGCCAGTTGGTCAGGATGATGTCTATGAGGGTGCCCTTGCTTACAGAGTTAGGGTTGTACCTGGTGGGTTCCTTGATGATTTGTGTGAGATTGAGGGCATCTAGCTTAGATTGTAGGACTGCCGGGGTGTTAAGCATATCCCAGTTTAGGTCACCTAACAGAACAAACTCTGAAGCTAGATGGGGGGCAATCAATTCACAAATGGTGTCCAGGGCACAGCTGGGAGCTGAGGGGGGTCGGTAGCAGGCGTCAACAGTGAGAGACTTATTTCTGGAGAGAGTAATTTTCAGAAGTAGTAGTTCGAACTGTTTGGGTATGGACCTGGAAAGTATGACATTACTTTGCAGGCTATCTCTGCAGTAGACTGCAACTCCTCCCCCTTTGGCAGTTCTATCTTGACGGAAGATGTTATAGTTGGGTATGGAAATCTCTGAATTTTTGGTGGCCTTCCTGAGCCAGGATTCAGACACGGCAAGGACATCAGGGTTAGCAGAGTGTGCTAAAGCAGTGAGTAAAACAAACTTAGGGAGGAGGCTTCTGATGTTGACGTGCATGAAACCAAGTCAACAAATGAGGGTGCCTGGGGACATGCAGGGCCTGGGTTTACCTCCACATCACCCACGGAACAGAGAAGGAGTAGTATGAGGGTGCGGCTAAAGGCTATCAAAACTGGTCACCTAGAGCGTTGGGGACAGAGAATAAGAGGAGCAGGTTTCTGGGCATGGTAGAATATTTTCAGGGCATAATGCGCAGACAGGGGTATGGTGGGGTGCGGGTACGGCGGAGGTAAGCCCAGGCACTGGGTGATGATGAGAGAGGTTTTATCTCTGGACACGCTGGTTGTAATGGGTGAGGTCACCGCATATGTGGGAGGTGGGACAAAGGAGGTATCAGGGGTATGAGGAGTGGGACTAGGGGCTCCACTGTGAACTAAAACAATGATAACTAACCTGAGCAACAGTATACAAGGCATATTGACATTTGAGAGAGACATACAGCGAGGCATACAGTAATCACAGGTGTTGAATTGGGAAAGCTAGCTAAAACAGTGGGTGAGACAACAGCTAATCAGCTAGCATAACAACAGCAGGTAAAATGGCATTGACTAGGCAACGGGGCCGACAGATAAATCAAACAAGCAGAATGGAGTACCGTGATTAATGGACAGTCCAGCGTGCATCAGCTATGTAGCCAAGTGATCAGAGTCCAGGGGCAGCGGTGGATGGGGCAGGGGGGCTGGACTGGCGAGTGTTATCCAGGTTAAAAAAAACTAACAATGACTAAGTAGCTTGTAGCTAGTTAGCTGGTTCGCTTCTGGAGGTTCTTGAGTGTGTTCTAAAAATTAAAAATAATAGCGATTCCGTATCACATTGGGTGAGGCAGGTTTCCGGAAGGTATAAACAAATTTTAAAAATCGGGAAGAGATAGAAAGTACCTATGGGCCACTGCGATGCAGACGGTTAGCAGGCCTGTGCTAACAAGCTAACAGATTAGCAGGCCGGGGTAAACAAGGTAGTAGTTAGCGGACCTGGGCTAAACAAGCTAGCAGTTAGCATGCCGAATTAGCAAGCAAGGAGATAGCGAGGGCTAGAGAGTTAGCCTTTGGAGGACGTCGCGTTGGGGTGAGTCTGTTTATTCCTCTTCATGCAGTGACATCGATAGACCGGTCGTGGATCCGGGTATAGAAGCCCAGGAGTATGCTAGGAACACAGGAGCTCTGGCCGGGCTAGCTTCAAGCTACGTGGGTGGAAACGCTAGCCAGGAGTAAACAACCAGGGTTGCGGTTTAGCTCGATAGCTAGTTGTGAAGATCCAGCTGAAAAAAATGTTCCGTTTGCGGAGGGAATCCGGGGATAAAAAATAAATAGGTCCGTTATGCTCTGGTTAGCGTTGCGTTGTTCGAACTGGAGAGAGCTTTCCGAGCTAAAGGTTAGCTGATGACCGGTTAGCTGAAGACCGCTAGCATAGCTGGTGGTTAGCTGGCTAACTTCAGTTGAGGGGTTCCGATTCCGAAGTAAATATAAATACTTTAGGAAAAGTAGCTACATTGGGTGAGGCGGATTGCAGGAGAGTATTTGGAAGCTTAGGTTTAGCAAAATGTTTTTAAAGATATGCGAAGACAAATATCTAAAACGAAAAAGAGACGATATTTACAGATATTTACAGAGAGACGATACGACAGGACGACTTACTGCTACGCCATCTTGGATGTGAACAGGGTGGTTTACCCCTTTAGAGGGTTGGTCGGGCAGTGAGCTAAAGGGGTGGTTTACCCCTTTAAAGGTTTGTTCAGGCAGTGAGCTAAAGGGGTGGTTTACCCCTTTAAAGGGTTGGCTGGGCAGTGAGCTAAAGGGGTGGTTTACCCCTTTAAAGGGTTGGCTGGGCAGTGAGCTAAAGGGGTGGTTTACCCCTTTAAAGGGTTGGTGGGCAGTGAGCTAAAGGGGTGGTTTACCCCTTTAGAGGATTGGTCGGGCAGTGAGTTAAAGGGGTGGTTTACATCTTTAAAGGGTTGGTCGGGCAGTGAGTTAAAGGGGTGGTTCCACATTGAGTGCATATGAAGGAGACTGCCACAAACAGAGTTCATATTTATGGCGTTGCAATGAGACAGCGTCTTATACCAGCGCTGGCCTCGCCAAGCCTCTTATAAACAACTCCACTTTATTCACTGCTAGAGCTATTTCCTACTTTCTATTCTGCCCAGCGACCAAGGGCTTTTTCTGAGGTAATAACGCCTAAAGTGTTGTGGCTTGTACTCTGCAGTGCAGCCACAATAACAAATGGGTCAAAATAACCACAGTCAGTGGCAGTGAGTTGTATGGGTTTTGACCACAACTATGGCATCCCTCCCCCAGTGTGGCGCGGAGCTCCGAGCCACTTCCCCAACGGGAGCAGACCTGTCTGGGGGAACAGAAGAGGGGAGCGAGGGGGAAGATCCAGGGCCAGACCTTCATGGTAGGGGTGCCAGCCCGACCCTCAGCCCAGACACGTGGCACCACAGATCTCTCTGTGTGTGTGCTTGTGTGTGTGCGTGTGTGTGTGTGTGTGCGTGCGTGCGTGTGTGTATATGTGTGTGTGTGTGTGTGCATGTGTGCGTGTGTGCGTGTGTGCGTGTGTGCATGTGTATGTGTGTGTGTGTGCGCGTGTGCTCGTGTGTGTGTGCTCGTGTGTGCTCGTGTGTGCTCGTATGTGCTCGTGCGTGTGTGTGTGCGTGTATGCGTGTGTGCGTGTGCGTGTGCGTGTGCGTGTGTGTGTGTGTACCTACATGATCTCACACGCGTCCATGTGTGCATGTGCCAACATGGTGGGAGGAGCTATAGGGGGACGGGCTCATTGTAACGGCTGCAATAGAATCAATGTAACAGAGTCAAAAGCAGTTTCCATATGTTTGATCTGTTTATACCGTTCTATTCATTCCATTCCAGCCATTACAATGAGCCGTCCTCCCACCAGCCTCCACTGGTGTACAGCTAAGCCTGCATGACTGTGTGTGGGAGTCGGTGGGGGCAGTACTGTGATAACGAGGAAGGAGACACTAGGAGACACTAGTCTTTTCCCAGCACTCATTCTATCTAGGGGTGCATCCCAAATGGCACCCTATTCCCTATACTGTACATGACCCTAAAGGCCCTGGTCAATGGTAGTGCACTAAATCGGGAATAGGGTTCCATTTGGCACCCAGCCTGTCCTGCCAACCCACCTACTCAGCAAAAGCCGTGGCTAGAAATAGGTCAATGAATAAACACGTTAATATGTGACGGTTAGGGAGATAACAGAACAACAATATGATGATTATCAACAGCCACAACGACTGTCCGCCCACTTACACATGCAGTGCTGAGAGGAGGGTGGTGACATGATCAAAGGGCTTTGTGGGGGAGAGGGATGAGCAGAGGGACGAGGGATGTGGGAGGGGAGGGGTAGGTAAGAGGTTGGGACATTCCACTGAGGGAGAGACCACTGTGAGGGTCGTCTGTAACGTATGACGTAAGACGACAGGCACCCACCGTCAGGGTCATGGCTTTGGCCTCATGGCATGATTGGTGGCATGGCACAAGGTCAAAGTGTCCTCAATTACTCTTCATAGTCCATCTCTGGTAGTGTGGTGTCACTCTGCTGACAGGGTAGGATCTGACAGGGTAGGATCTGAACAGGAGGCAGACTGCGAAGAAAAAACTTTGCACAACTTGGACAAGCTCTACTCTGGAAATGTAGACATTAAGAAGGCCTTGTAGAAAGTCAGGTAACACAATACTGCACTCTAACTTTATGAAGGCTGTTATAGCCACGTCAAAACATTGTCGCTGTAGGTCATAACCCTTTATGACAAACAGCCTGGTTGTGTCATATCCTAACTGTAAGATGTGACAAGAGGCTAGCTAGCAGACTGGCTGGCTCGGTACAACGCTAGCAGGGAGTGGACACTACTAACCCAGGGAGGGCGAGCACAGTACAGGGACAGGCTGGCATCAGAGCACTGCCTGGTCTCCAGAAAGAGTGTGTGTGTGTGTGTGTGTGTGTGTGTGTGTGTGTGTGTGTGTGTGTGTGTGTGTGTGTGTGTGTGTGTGTGTGTGTGTGTGTGTGTGTGTGTGTGTGTGTGTGTGTGTGTGTGTGTGTGTGTGTGTGTGTGTGTGTGTGTGTGTGTGAGTGAGAGAGAGAAAGGAGAGAAGAGTAGAAGGAAAGGATGAACACCGTGTGGCATGGCCCAGGTAGATCAGTTACACAGAACAGTCAAGCGGACGAGTTTGAAGTAGCGAAAGCCTGTCACTTCGTTGAGATGAAAAGAAAGTGACAAAACCTAACGGAGGAGTCCCCACTCGTTCATACAGGTGTGTAACCCTTTTCATTTTGTCAAAATATATTACAACCAAAATTCCAACAGTGTTTCCCTTTTTGTCATCGCAACGATGTTGATTAAGCTAGGTGTTGTAGACGAAACACACTGACAGATGAACTAGTAGCTGATGTATCCCTTCAGTCATCTTAGGTTCACTGAAGTCACTGTAGTTGACCTGATCAGTCCACCTGCTTATGAGACAGATAGAGAGAGGCAGAGAGAGGCAGAGAGAGGCAGAGAGAGGCAGAGAGAGGCAGGCAGGCAGGCAGGCAGGCAGGCAGGCAGGCAGGCAGGCAGGCAGGCAGGCAGGCAGGCAGAGGCAGGCAGGCAGGCAGGCAGGCAGGCAGGCAGGCAGGCAGGCAGGCAGGCAGGCAGGCAGGCAGGCAGGCAGGCAGGCAGGCAGACAGACAGACAGACAGACAGACAGACAGACAGACAGACAGACAGACAGACAGACAGACAGACAGACAGACAGACAGACAGACAGAGGCAGACAGAGGCAGACAGAGGCAGACAGAGGCAGACAGAGGCAGACAGAGAGAGAGAGAGAGAGAGAGAGAGAGACAGACAGAGACAGAGAGACAGATAGAGACAGAGACAGAGACAGAGACAGAGACAGATAGAGACAGAGACAGATAGACAGAGACAGATAGACAGAGACAGAGAGAGACAGAGAGAGACAGAGACAGAGACAGAGACAGATAGAGACAGAGACAGATAGACAGAGACAGAGACAGAGACAGAGACAGATAGAGACAGAGAGAGACAGACATTATAATCCACCCTGGATGCCACTAAAACCACCAAACATCCCGCCACACACACCAACATGGGGGACGAATAACTGGGGTTTTCCATCTCTCTCACTTTCTCTCTCTCCGGAGCGGAACGAGGGAATGACCAGATGCATAAAGCAGGCCGGGGGGACTCTTTAACGGCACGGTCGGAGTCACAGAGGGGAGAGGGAGGAGGAGGAATGACACAAGGCTTAATGTAATGGGGGAAGTGAGTGGGTTTGGATGGGGGAAGAGAGCGATGGGGACAGGGGAGAAAGACAGGACGTGAGAGAGGGGGAGAAATGTGGGAGAGGGAGGGGTTAGAGTGGGGAGAAGGGGGCAGAGGGATGAGCGCAAGGGAGAGGGGTGAGAGCAGGGGAGAGAGAGGAAGAGAGAGGGGTGAGGGGTAGAGAGAGTGGGCCAACTCCCGGGCCTACCAACTGAGACAGAGTTGAGGTAATGATGTGACTCACTACCCTTAGTTATACTGGCCACACACACACAAATACACGTGAAAGCACACACACATACACACGCATGCAAAGGCATTAATGCATACATACACACACACCCTGCGAGTGGACCGTGTGAAAGTCACTCGAACAACACTCTGGAGACAGAGGCACTCCCTTCCACCTTCTAGAGAACTGCCTCTGAACAGCTCTCTCCACTGACGTCCGCTACTGGCCAGACATCTCTCCTTCTTTCTTTTCTTTTCTAATTCAGTCATTCTTTACTGACGTCCGCGGTTGGCCAGCCACCTCTCTCACTCTCTCTCTCCCTCTCTCTCTGCTATAAGCTGCCTCCCAATCTCTCGTTCGCTCTCCTTCCTCTCTCTTTTTCTGTATGGCCGGCTCTCTAGCTCTCCCTACTTCTCTCTATTTCCTACCTGTCTCGCTCTCCGTACATTCTGCTCTCCATCTCTCCCTCTTTCGCTCCATCTCTCCCTCTTTCGCTCCATCTCTCCCTCTTTCGCTCCATCTCTCTCCCTTTCTCTCTCTCTCAGTGTTCCATGTCCACATAGATGGAGGTTCACAGTCCCAACTGAGGGAATTCGGTCAATTTAATGTGATGTTAATGACTCTGGGCCGGATCATGCCTGACACTGATTGATTATCCATCTCCGGGATGGGGATTGAGTGTGACCCCAGATTCCAGTACACATACAGACACTTCCAGACAACACCTCTCCCTGCTCAGACATCCTGGCCATTCTTTATATAACCCCCGACTCTGACCCTTTTCTCTTCTCATAGTGTTCACACCAGTCTCTCCTCTCCCTGGCTCCTGACAGAAAGGACAGGAAATGCACAGGGACTGGTGGGAATAACTGGGAGAATGAATGTGAATGACGGCACCAAAGTTCTGTCCTGCTGGACACGGGAAGAGAACTGGTCTCAGATATGTTTGTGCTCTTACTTGCCATTGGCGTGACAATGACCATAGGAGTTGGCAAGAACTGATCTGGGACCAGGCTCCAGGAAGAGGCCGAGCCGGACTAATTAAGTACAGGATGACTCTCATCAATGGGACGGACAATCGAGAGCATCGAGAGATCAGATAATGGGAAGGGATGAGAGGAGAGGGAGAAGTGGGGGATGAGAGGAGGGTGAGCTTCAGGGATGTGACCTTCTCCTGATTAATCAGGAAATTCCTCCTGATCGTTATCTATTTCCTAGATCATTAGAATTGTGAAATTGAAAAGATGTGTATGTTTTCAGTCTGATGTACACTGTTGTGCTTCCCCTAATACTCCTGGGTGGATATGGAGGGGAGAGGCCACCCACACATACATATATTTCACACATGACTAAGTGGCTTTGGATAAAAGTGTAGAATAGAGTATAATATTATATAATATCGAGAGGAAGGGAAACATGGAGAGATGGAGAGGTATGGCGGGATGGGAGGAGCTGGAGAGGTGTGGCGGGGATGAGAGGAGGTGGAGCGGGATGGGAGGAGGTGGAGAGGTGTGGTGGGGATGGGAGGAGGTGGAGAGGTGTGGCGGGGATGGGAGGAGGTGGAGAGGTGTGGTGGGGTGGAGAGGTGTGGTGGGGATGGGAGGAGGTGGAGAGGTGTGGTGGGGATGGGAGGAGGTGGAGAGGTGTGGTGGGGATGGGAGGAGGTGGAGAGGTGTGGTGGGGATGGGAGGAGGTGGAGAGGTGTGGTGGGGATGGGAGGAGGTGGAGAGGTGTGGTGGGGATGGGAGGAGGTGGAGAGGTGTGGTGGGGATGGGAGGAGGTGGAGAGGTGTGGTGGGGATGGGAGGAGGTGGAGAGGTGTGGTGGGGATGGGAGGAGGTGGAGAGGTGTGGTGGGGATGGGAGGAGGTGGAGGGAGGAGGTGGAGAGGTGTGGCGGGGATGGGAGGAGCTGGAGAGGTGTGGCGGGGATGGGAGGAGGTGGAGAGGTGGGTGGGGATGGGAGGAGGTGGAGGTGTGGTGGGGATGGGAGGAGGTGGGAGGTGTGGTGGGGAGGGAGGAGGTGGAGAGGTGTGGCGGGGATGGGAGGAGGTGGAGAGGTGTGGTGGGGATGGGAGGGAGGAGGTGGAGAGGTGTGGCGGGGATGGGAGGAGGTGGAGAGGTGTGGTGGGGATGGGAGGAGGTGGAGAGGTGTGGCGGGGATGGGAGGAGGTGGAGAGGTGTGGTGGGGATGGGAGGAGGTGGAGAGGTGTGGGTGGGAGGAGGTGGTGGGGATGGGAGGGAGAGGTGGATGGGAGGTGGAGAGGTGTGGTGGGGATGGGAGGAGGTGGAGAGGTGTGGTGGGGATGGGAGGTGTGTGGGGGGATGGGAGGAGGTGGAGAGGTGTGGTGGGGATGGGAGGAGGTGGAGGTGGTGTGGTGGGGATGGGAGGGGAGGGGAGGAGGTGGAGGGTGTGGCGGGGATGGGAGGAGGTGGAGATGGGAGGAGGTGGAGAGGTGTGGTGGGGATGGGAGGAGGTGGAGAGGTGTGGTGGGGATGGGAGGAGGTGGAGAGGTGTGGTGGGGATGGGAGGAGGTGGAGAGGTGGATGGGAGGAGGTGGAGAGGTGGCGGGGATGGGAGGAGGTGGAGAGGTGTGGTGGGGATGGGAGGAGGTGGAGAGGTGGGTGGGGATGGGGGAGGTGGAGAGGTGGGGGGATGGGGATGGGAGGAGGTGGAGAGGTGTGGTGGGGATGGGAGGAGGTGGAGAGGTGTGGTGGGGATGGGAGGAGGTGGAGAGGTGTGGTGGGGATGGGAGGAGGTGGAGAGGTGTGGTGGGGATGGGAGGAGGTGGAGAGGTGTGGTGGGGATGGGAGGAGGTGGAGAGGTGTGGTGGAGATAACAGTGGACAATAGAATCCTGAGATTTTATTCTATCCTATTCTACTCAACTCTGTTCTAAGTGTGAATGGGACAGAGTGTTTTTCTAGGCCCTTCACTAAGTCATGCCTGGCTGGAGAGAGCAGAACAATTGGCCTGCTGGGCGGTTGCTGAGCACGACTGGAGGCACAACAGAATAACAATGATGAGAAACATTAAAAGAGGGGGATCGGGGAGCGAGCAAGAGGAGGGAAAATAATTTGTCTTACAGTTTTGCTTTGCAGTGTGCCAATCTTGGCTGCGGCAGTGTCTTTGAGACGTGAGGTTTCCCGTCGCGCCAGGGAGAGCAGCTGGCATGATGCCTGCCTCGCCCAGCCAGGCCTGATACAGCTTGGTCTCGTTATAGGGAGGCAAGGATCTGACTAAGCAGGGGGGTATAGAGTGAGTGTGTTGGGGGCATAGGGTTTGTGTGTGTGTGTGTGTGTGTGTGTGTGTGTGTGTGTGTGTGTGTGTGTGTGTGTGTGTGTGTGTGTGTGTGTGTGTGTGTGTGTGTGTGTGTGTGTGTGTGTGTGTGTGTGTGTGTGTAGGGGGTTACCAGTGGCAACTGCAGTGCCACACAGCACTGAACTCAGTAGCAGTAACTTACAATGCCCCCAGCCTGGCTGACACGACCCATGTGGCTCACAGGGCAGGGAGAACCGTGGCCACACTGGTCCGGAAAAGAGGCCGTTTGTTAATGCATTATTCACTCAGAAATTGTGCAACGGATTTGATTGGTTCTCTCAAATGTTTGGATAAGAAGTTGAAGGGGGTTGGGCTCGGGGTCTGTGTGTAGCTGTGTGTGGGGGTGTTTGAGTGAGAAAGGCGAGCCAACAAGTAAAAGCACAACCCCCTTCATTATCGATGCATTGTGCCGACAACATCAAAGAGCCAATCCAGACACTGAAGTCAAGAGGACTTAGTGAGTAAAGGCATCAGCATGCTTCAGTTCGGCTGGCGTCTAGCTGCAGAAACAGAAATGTCACAAAATGTAGTCATAATATATGCATCAACTCTTCTGAACTGTTTTGGCTGGGAAGCACACAGACGCCTTTAGTTGTTAGTCAGACTTAGTCGGTTGTGCAAACACTCTGAGAATAATAATAACATGAGATGGGCGCACAACACACACCTCACCTTCCTTCCCTCCCTCCTCCCCTTCGCTCTCACTCCCTAACTCACTCCCTATAGGCAGGCACTCTCCCTCTATCTCCCATATTGCTGAGTTTTCACACGTTCTCAGTGAGGTGAGAGGGGAATGAAAACGAGAGGTAATTGTGAAGGGCTTTAGTGAAATTGTATGATGGGGAGAAGCTTTCAGCTTTCCCTCTATCATCCTCTCTCACTCTTTGTTCTTTCCCTCATCCCTCTGTTCTCTAGGGGGAGTCTTCCCTCTCTCTTTGGGGAAGGCATCCTTCCCTGTGGTGTCAATTTGTCACACACACACACACACACACACACACACACACACACACACACACACACACACACACACACACACACACACACACACACACACACACACACACACACACACACACACACACACACACACACACACACACACACACACACACACACACACACACAGTCTGTGCTGCCTGGCCTTATCCCTAAAACCATAAAACTAAACCTTACCCTAATTCCAACCCTAACCCTTAACCTAAAACCTAATTGCGACCCTAACCCTTAACCTAACCCTAATTCCAGCCCCAACCCTTAACCTAACCCTAATTCCAACCCTAACCCTTAACTTGAACCCAACCCTACCCCTTAACCTGACCCTAATTCCAACCCCAAACCTTAACCTAACCCCAACCCTAACCCTTAACCTGAACCCAACCCTAACCCTTAACCTAACCCTAATTCCAACCCTAACCCTTAACCAACCTAAGCCGGCGACCCTAGTAACCTTATTTTACTATCCTTGAGGACCCACCCAACCACACAACCCACACACACACACACACACACACACACACACAGTCTGTGCTAACCTAACCCCAACCCCAAACCTTAACCTAACCCCAACCCTAACCCTTAACCTGAACCCAACCCTAACCCTTAACCTAACCCCAACCCTAACCCTTAACCCAAAAACCTAAGCCGGCGAAATGTCCCCACTAGTCCGAATTTTCCTTATTTTACTATCCTTGTGAGGACCCACACACACACACACACACACACACACACACACACACACACACACACACACACACACACACACACACACACACACACACACACACACACACACACACACACACACACACACACACACACACACACACACCATTATGATTGAATGGGACTTGAAGGGTTGGAGCCGGAAATCAGTCCTAATTTGAACATGACATGGTGTAGACGAGTAATAATGTCATCATATCGACCTCATAATGTCCTCTGGCGCCATAACTATGACCCTTCAAAGCATCCACACACAGAGGGAGAACTGAAGGGAGAAAGAGAGAAAGAGAGGGAGAGAGAGAGCGTGAGAGCGACATCAGAGGGAAGGAAAGGTAAGAGACAGAGAGATTGCCATCAAGATAACACTGTTTGTTGTTTTTTTTTCATTAAAAGCTCAGAAATACAAAACAGCAGACAAGACAAAACACAGAGCCTATGATGATTCACAACCTCATATATATATATATATATATACACACACACACACACACACACACACACCATAATTGTATTATCATTTGTTATCATCTCCAACTCATAAAATATGTGTTTGTTCCTATGCCACCCGGGCAGATCATAATTGGCCCAGCGGGAGATACAGAAACACACACACACTTGCGCACACACACACATACAAAAACACACACACACAATAATACTAATGGAATTTCCCCGGGGCTTAATAGTGGATGGAGAAAGGTGTGTAAACAGAGACTGGGGAGAGCTTTGGATGGGGAGAGATTTAGTCTCTGCCTGTCTGCCTGTCTCCATCTCCGCAGATTGGAGCCGAGGAAAGACGATGGGAGAAGAAGAGAGAGGAAGAGAGAGCCACAACAGAGTTACAACCTCTGTTGAGGATACAGACACACAGGCTCCTCAGAAAGAGACAGAGAGCGAAACAGAGACAGACAGACACACTGACAGAAACTTCCTGAGAGAATGACACACAAGACACTGGAGTTGAACTGAACACTGAACCCCCTGTGTGGGAGCCCAGAAAGAAAGACATTCACAGGGGAAAGGACTAGATAGGTTTATCTGTGTCTCACATGATCTCAGGAGACACACAAACACGAGAGTTCCCAAACCCATCATACACAGACGAAGATCAGCTCATTAGCCGACCTTAACAAGAGTCTCACCTTCACATGACTTCTCTTTCAAATCTGTTAAGGGGCTTGGGCTGTTGCACTTAAACACGCAGAGTTTTGATTTTAAAGCATTGTTGTTATCAGTAACCTTGTACCTATAAACCGGAATAACACTGTTAGCACTGAGTCTGTTTGCCCTAGCAGGAAGCCCACAGTGGGCAGCTCTCCTTGTACTATTAGCTCAAATGTAAATCTCACTGACATGTCTACCTCTGATAAGCATCCCTGGAAAGCACTCAAAATTAACCAGCAACCCAGAAAAGGGCTAAAACTAGCCCTCATTAACATATGTAGCCTGAGAAAGAGGGTTCATCAAATCGCTAACTTGCTAACACCCGAAAACATTCATATACTGGTTATCTCTGAAACTCACTTAGATAATTCATTTGATGACACAACGGTAGAAGAGACAGGAAGGGCAACGGGGGTGGTGTTGTTATATATATTCAGGGTGGTATTCCTGTAAAGCTTAGAGAGGATCTCATGTCAAACGCTGTCGAAGTAATATGGCTACAGGTTCACCTGCCTTACCTAAGGCCTATTCCTGAGGGACGGTGCGATAGACCGTGCTCGACTTGGGCCGGAGCTGTCTGGAATGCCGTACTGGCACTTCACATTTTTGGGAAATTGCGTACCAGCTCCTCTATAAAAATAAAGTAAGCTATCGCTGGCCCAGATTCACACACAGAGGCAAAAAAAAGGTTGATGAAAGCAGAATGCTTAATAGAATAGCAATGGAGAGGGGGCATTCATTTTCCAATTCTGCTTTGTTCACGTTCATCTGTGAATCGGTGGGTGACAGTAGAATGTACGAGATTGCACAGATTGAAAATGTGCATGCCTGAATGGCATGATGAGCTGTTCTAAGTTGTCAAATTAGGGTTTGGAAGGTCATGAAAAGTCATGGAAATGAGTTTCATAATTGCCGTTAATGTCATTGATGAAAGCACACTTTAAAATACGAAACTAAATAACAGCCATTATCGGACTGATCCTTCGGTGCCGGTCTGTGGTGCTGCGTGTGTGTACCAGTGCGAGTGGGCCGTTGCCCGAGGAGAGAGAGCGGTACATTTCAGCAGCAGATATACAATCATGTCAGACAGACTAGTTAGACCACCGATTCAAAACATAACTTGTAGCCGTTATCTCGCTAGTTAAATATAGCCAACTAAGCATTCATTTCATTGTCGCCTTTCCACCGGCACTGTAGAGCCTAAACAAATCTGCACCGTTGGAAGGCTGGGATTCCCCTCTACTAACCCTCTAGTCCAAACACAGTCTAAATCAAATTAAACTTTACTTGCCACATGCGCCAAATACAACAAGTGGAGACTTTAAAGTGAAATTCTTACTTACAAGCCCTTAAACTTCTGGCCCTTCTTTGGACAAACCTCCAGACGAGCTTCAACGCCGTACAACACTCTTTCTGTGACCTCCAACTGATTTTAAATGCAAGTACAACTAAATGCAACCGATCGCTGCCCGCCTGTCTAGCATCACTACTCTGGACGGTTCTGACTTACAATATGTGGACAACTACAAATACCTAGGTGTCTGGTTAGACTGTAAACTCTCCTTCCAGACTCACATTAAGCATCTCCAATCCAAAATTAAATCTATAATCGGCTTCCTATTTCGCAAAAAGGTATCCTTCACTCATGCTGCCAAGCATACCCTCGTAAAACTGACTATCCTACCAATCCTTGATTTCGGCGATGTCATTTACAAAATAGCCTCCGACACTCTACTTGGCAAATTGGATGTAGTCTATCACAGTGCCATCCGTTTTGTCACCAAAGCCCCATATACTACCCACCGCTGTGACTTGTATGCCCCCGTTGGCTGGCGCTCGCTTCATATTCGTCGCCAAACTTACTGGCTCCAGGTAATCTATAAGTCTTTTCTAGGTAAAGCCCTGCCTTATCTCAGCTCACTGGTCACCATAGCAGCACACACCCGTAGCACGCGCTCCAGCAGGTATATTTCACTGGTCATCCCCAAAGCCAACTCCTCCTTTGGCCGCCTTTCCTTCCAGTTCTCTGCTGCCAATGACTGGAACGAATTGAAGAATTCAATAAAGCTGGAGTCATATCTCCCTCACTAACTTTAAGCATCAGCTGTCAGAGCAGCTTACATATCATTGCACCTGTACACAGCCCATCTGTAAATAGCCCACCCAACTACCTCATCCCCCTATTTTTCACCCCAGTATCTCTACTTGCACATTCATCTTCTGCACATCTATCACTCCAGTGTTTAATTGCTCAATTGTAATTATTTTGCCCCTATGGCCTATTTATTGCCTTACCTCCCTAATCTTACTATGTTTGCACACACTGTATATACATTTTTCTATTGTGTTATTAACTGTACATTTGTTTATCCAATGTGTATCTCTGTGTTGTTTGTGTTGCACTGCTTTGCTTTATCTTGGCCAGGTCGCAGTTGTAAATGAGAACTTGTTCTCAACTGGTCTACCTGGTTAAATAAAGGTGAAATAAAAAAGATTTAAAAATTAAAACCAACAGTGCAGTTCAAGAAGAAGAAAATATTTACCAAGTAGGCTGAAATAAAAAGTAATAATAAAAAGTAACACAATAAGAATAACAATAATGAGTATATACAGGGGGCACCGGCACCGTGTCAGTGTGCAGGGGTACAGGCTAGTTGAGGTAATCTGTACACGTAAGTGGGGGCGAAGTGACTATGCATAGGTAATAACAAACAAACAGTAAGTAGCAGCAGTAGCCAACGGAGGGGTCAATGTAAATTGTCCAGTGGCCATTTGATGAATTGTTCAGCAGTCTAATGGCTTGGGGGTAGAAGCTGTGGGGGAGCCTTTTGGTCCTAGACTTGGCACTCCAGTACCGCTTGCCGTGCGGTAGCAGAGAAAACAGTCTATAACTTGGGTGACTGGAGTCTCTGACAATTTTATGTGCTACTGCTAATGTGTGAAATACAGTGTAGATGTTGTTAATGTTGTAAATGACTATTGTAGCTGGAAACGGCAGATTTTTTAGGGAATATCTACATAGGCGTACAGAGGCCCATTATCAGCAACCATCACGCCTGTGTTCCAATGTCAGCTAATCCAAGTTTATAATTTTAAATGGCTAATTGATCATTAGAAAACCCTTTTGCAATTACGTTAGCAAAGCTGAAAACTGTTGTCCTGATTAAAGAAGCAATAAAACTGACCTGCTTTAGACTAGTTGAGTATCTGGAGCATCAGCATTTGTGGGTTTGATTACAGGCTCAAAAATAACTTTCTTCTGAAACTCATCAGTCTATTCTTGTTCTGAGAAATTAAGGCTATTCCATGCAAGAAATTGCCAAGAAACTGACGATCTCGTACAACACGGTGTACTACTCCCTTCATAGAACAGTGCAAACTGGCTCTAACCAGAATAGAAAGAGGAGTGGGAAGCCCCGGTGCACAACTGAGCAAGAGGACAAGTACATTAGAGTGTTTAGTTTGAGAAACAGACACCTCACAAGTCCCCAACTGGCAGCTTCATTAAATAGTACCGGCATAACACCAGTCTCAGTGTCAACAGTGAAGAGGCGACTCCAGGATGCTAGCCTTCTAGGCAGAGTTGCAAACAAAAATCCATATCTCAGACTGGCCAATAAAAATAAAAGATTAAGATGGGCAAAAGAACACAGACACTGGACAGAGGAAGATTGTAAAAAGGTGTTATGGACAGACTAATCTAAGTTTGAGGTGTTCAGATCACAAAGAAGAACATTCGTGAGATACAGAAAAAAATGAAAAGTTGCTGGAGGAGTGATTGACACCATCTATCAAGCATGGTGGAGACAATGTGATGGTCTGGGAGTGCTTTGGTAGTGGTAAAGTGGGAGATTTGTACAGGGTAAAAGGGATCTTGAAGAAGGTAGGCTATCACTCCATTTTTCAACACAATGCCATACCCTAAGGACGCTGCTTAATTGGAGCCAATTTCCCAAAGCACAGCTCCAAACTATGCATGAACTATTTAGGGATGAATCAGTCAGCTGCTATTCTGTCTATAATGGAGTGGCCAGCACAGTCACCAGATCGCAACCCTTTTGAGCTTTTGGGGGAGCAGCTTGACCGTATGGTACGTAAGAAGTGCCCATAAAGCCAATCCAAAGTGTGGGAGGTGCTTAAGGAGGCATGGCGGTGAAATCTCTTGAGATTCCGTCAACAAATTGACAACTAGAATGCCAAAGGTCTGCAAGGCCGTAATTGCTGCAAATGGAGGATTCTTTGACAAAAGCAAAGTAAGCGAAGCGAAGGACACAATCACTATTTCAATTAAAAATCTATAATCATAACCTTGTCAATGTCTTGACTATATTTCCTATTCATTTTGCAACACATTTGCAACTCATATGGAAATGTGGAAAACAAGGACATATGGAAAACAAGAACATTTCTAAATGACCCCAAACCTTTAAACGTTATATTAAAAAAATGATTGGATGAAACATTGAATATGGCATTAATGCTAATGGCCACTACATGGCACACGATAGTAAAAACATACAATTATTCTGAGAGATAAGAAAGATCAGGGAACATTTAAAATTAATTTTTGTTTGTATTTATCAATTTTTTAGGCACTAAACGATCTTCATATATACAGTTGATGTCGGAAGTTTACATACACTTAGGTTGGAGTCATTAAAACTCGTTTTTTAACAACTCCATACATTTCTTGTTAACAAACTATAGTTTTGTCGGTTAGGACATCTACTTTGTGCATGACACAAGTTGTTTTTCCAACAAATGTTTACAGACAGACTATTTCACTTATAATTCACTTTATCACAATTCCAGTGGGTCAGAAGTTTACATACACTAAGTTTACTGTGCCTTTAAACAGCTTGGAAAATTATGTCATGGCTTTAGAAGCTTCTAATAGGCCAATTAGCATCATTTGAGTCAATTGGAGGTGTACCTGTGGATGTATTTCAAGGCCTACCTTCAAACTCAGTGCCTCTTTGCTTGACATCATGGGAAAATCAAAAGAAGTCAGCCAAGACCACAGAAAAAGAGAGACCTCCACAAGTCTGGTTCATCCTTGGGCGCAATTTCCAAATGACTGAAGGTACCACGGTCATCTGTACAAATAATAGTATTCAAGTATAAACACCATGGGACCACGCAGCCGTCATACCGCTCAGGAAGGAGACACGTTCTGAGATGAACGTACTGTGGTATGAAAAGTGCAAATCAATCCCAGAACAACAGCAGAGGACCTTGTGAAGATGCTGGAGGAAGCAGGTACATAAGTATCTATATCCACAGTAAAACGAGTCCTATATCAACATAACCTGAAAGGCCGCTCGGCAAGGAAGAAGCCACTGCTCCAAAACCGCAATAAAAAAGCCAGACTATGGTTTGCAGCTGCACATGAGGACAAAGATCGTACTTTTTGGAGAAATGTCCTCCGGTCTGATGAAACAAAAATAGAACTGTTTGGCAATCATGGCCATCGTTATGTTTGGAGGAAAAAGGGGGATGCTTGCAAGCCAAAGAACACCATCCCAACCGTGAAGAACGGGGGTGGCAGCATCATGTTGTGAGGGCTTTGCTGCAGGGGGGACTGGTGCACTTCACAAAATAGATGGCATCATGAGGCGTGAATATCATGTGGATATATTGAAGCAACATCTCAAGACATCAGTCAGGAAGTTAAAGGTATGTATGACCCAAGTTAAACAACTTAAAGGCAATGCTACCAAATACTAATTGAGTGTATGTAAACTTCTGACCCACTGGGAATGTGATGAAAGAAATAAAAGCTGAAATAAGTCATTCTCTCTACTATTATTCTGACATTTCACATTCTCAAAATAAAGTGGTGATCCTAACTAACCTAATATAGGGAATTCTTCCTAGGATTCCTGTAATTACTTCAACTGTACTTCCATCAGTGGATGCCCCTCAGAGGAGGAAGAGGAGGACCATCCTCCTCAGTGAATTTCCAAAAAATTAAATTGTAAACATTTGAAAAGTTATACTTTTTAGATAAAACTATGCTAAATATATTCACGTCACCAAATAATTTATTTAAACACACTGTTTTGCAAGGTCTACAGTAGCCTCAACAGCACTCTGTAGGATAGTGTAGCCGGAGTACAGCTAGCTTCCGTCCTCCTCTGGGTACATTGACTTCAATACAAAACCAAGAAAGCTCTTGGTTCGCACCCCTTCCATAGACTTGCACAGTAATTATGACAACTTCAAGAGGACGTACTCCAACTTATCAGAGCTCTTGCAGTATGAACTGACGTGTTGTCTACCCAATCAAAGGATCAGCGAATGAATCTAGTACTAAAAGTATAAGCTACAGCTAGCTAGCTATAGGCATCACTACAGACAACAGATGTCTTTTACCATAGTGAATCAGACAAGAATGGAGCCTACCCTTTGCCAATTGGCTTCTATGCATATTCAAGCCTGTCTCAAAATACAACACTGCCCTTTTAAGGCTCTCCTGGAGGACGGTTGGCCACTCTTGGTCACCTATAAAATATTGCAATAATACAGTTAGGCTACAACCAAATACTTTTTGTCTTTATAAAATAATTCCCTCCAGGGCCCGAAATGAAGGGCGTCCCATCGTCCCTGGGCCAACCAAACATATGTCTACAGTTCCAAATAGACTCTAGGACAGTTCTAGGACGACAGATTCCAAATTCATACAACCACTGCCCAATAATGTTTTTTTTTTAATCAATGAGTCTGATGCAAAAGGTCAGACCATTTGACTTAAATGTTGATTAAATTGTATTTCTTCCTATTATAAGCTCAACAATGCGCACATGGCTGTAGGCTACATGCAAATGTTTCAAAAGGCAAATAGCGGGAAAACACATTTCTCAAAAAGGCCACTGCACACACAGGCAGTTAGAAATGAAGAAAGAGAGGGGATATAAACATGCATCAACTAGCCTGGGTTAGGCCTACTAATATGACTAGGATTATGCCTTTGGCTGCTGGACAATAAAATAACGTTGATTTGAAAAGCAATAAAACATGAAGAAAAAAAATACTGGTTTCAATGTCCTATTAAGTGTTGATAAAATATTTCTCTGAACATTTCTAAGGTCGTGTTTTGGCTCCTTTGGAACAAAGACAAGCTTCATAAAATGTCATAAAACCAGGTTTTAAATAATTACGTTTATGGTTAAATAGTTTCAAAATGCAGAGCGCGGCCGCGCAGATTCAAGGTGGGTAATGTGCAGTGCAAAACAGGCACTGTCCTGTTAAACAGGCGCGCTCTGGTCTTGTGACCATTTGATCCGAATGAACCGTGCCTCGACGTGGTCGACAGAATCAAGTCTTTAGGCATTAACGTTGACTCTCTTACATTGTATTTGTCAGACATGACATGTGTCAGCCTGTCATTTATGTCATTAAAAGTCTCGTTAAAGTTTGGCTACATTTTCCGGCGCAAACATCAACAACATGCACATCAATCTCTCCTGGATCAAAGTAGAGGAGAGACTGACTGCCTCGCTACTGGCCTCTGTGAGAGGTACTGAAGTGTTAATAGTACCGAACAGCACGTTCAATCGTTAAAACACAGCTCAGACACTGATACATACCCCACAAGACATGCCCCCAGGGGTCTCTTCACAGTCCTCATGTCTCGAACAGACTATTAGGAAAAGCACTACGACATAGAGCCATGGCTAAATTCAACTATTCCACCTCAGGTAACTCAAGAAAGCTGGAAAATCAGACTGAAGAACCGCCCCAGATAAAACAACACCTCACGGTACAACACCTACTGTGAAGAGACACACACACACACACATACACACACGTTTGTTTGACTATCCTAGTGGGGACCAAACAATTGATTCCCATTTAAAATACTATTTTCCCTAAACCCTAACACTAACCCTTAACATAACCCTTACCTCAATGCTGATCCCAAACCCCTAATCATAATTCTGGTCCCCACAAATATAACAAAAAACAAACAAACACACACGCTAAAACACACAATCTGCACACACCCACACATTATTCTTAGTCATGTAATGTAGTATTGTAATATTGTAATGTAATAATTGAGCAATGTAAATAATGCACAACGTTTGGACCACAGGAAGAGTAGTTGCTGCCTTGGCAACCGCTAATTGGGATCTGGTAGCCTAGTGGTTAGAGCACTGGCAACTGAAGGATCGAATCCATGAGCTGACAAGGTTAAAATCGTTCTGCCCCTGAACAAGGCAGTTAACCCACTGTTCCTAACCTGCAACCAATAAACTTCACCTGTGTGTTAGTATGTATCCATGGTGATGGCGGAGTGTGTAAACAACAAGTCTTCAACTCCAGGACTCATACGTTGACATGGGCTGCATCCAAAATAGCACCCTGTTCCATATATAGTGCACTATTTTTGACCAGTGCCTATGGAGCTCTCGTCAAAAGTAGTGCACGATATAGGAATAGGGTGCTATTTGGGACGCAGTTATGGCATTTAGCTGAGTGTCCAGTCCCCATGCCCCTGGCCACTGATATAGGGTAAGCTATGTTTCATCAACCTCATGGATAAGGTTAAGGTCTGGGTTAAGGTAATCTGATCATTCACACTCAATCTTCACACACACACAGTCATTCACACACACACACACACACACACACACATTCACACACACACACACACACACACACACACACACACACACACACACACACACACACACACACACACACACACACACACACACACTGTAGTATAGTCCTGGAAGCACAGTCCAGCAGAGTCTAGCCAAACCTACCAGAGTTAATGGTAAACAAGTAAACAAGCAGAGTAAGAAGAGGTGATTGGACAGTAATCACTGATGGACTCAGAGTGGATTTCCCCCTCTGTCTGACATGGTGGCTGAAACTCCTTGACCCTCCTGGAACCAGCACACACTCTCACAGATATCTCACAGAGGCTCTCACAGAGGCCTGTTCTATAAGTGTCTGGTCCATCTGCTCCAGCCTAGCTCAGCCAATAAAAGGCTTGAGATTAGTTCAGATCTGATTGGCTGGAGCACTTTAACGGTCAGGCTGGTCCTCTTGTCTACCAAAGCCCCTTTGGGTCTAATCTTGTCTGACTCAGACTTAGACTAGACTGGGGCTAAACCCCATTCCCTCTAGTCCCAACACTCACTATCAATTAGCATATTTATGTACGGATCCTGACCGCTCCTGACCCCCGGTCTGAGTGTGACCTGTCTGTGTGTGTGTGTGTGTGTGTGTAAGTACCTGACCCCTAGCCTCCTGACCTCTGACCCCTAGTTAGTGTGACCTGTCTCTGTGGGAGTTAGGTGACCTGTCTGTCTGATGTTAAAGGACAGATGATGTCAGAAGGGAGAATAAACTCAGTGGTGTCCAGAAACGAGGGAAAGTCCACAGGGTAGAGCTGATAGTGATATAGACAAAATATCCATACTTCGATAAATTGCTTCAACTGATGTGATTAACGATAAATAGAACGATACATTAATGTGCACCACACAATTATCCTTTAAACTACCACAACTAGTTTGATGTATGTAGCCAACAATTGCCCATTAAACAATCACACATAATATCAGACGTATTCATGTGAAACGTCACATTTCTCTAGTATAGGGTACGTATTGTATTAAACGATATCAGCAACATGCCGGCAATAACTGATCGCAATGGTCGTCGATCATTTTCGGTTTATAGTCCCGGCTCTATTACAGGGTTAAAAAAAACATCACTAGGGGGTTACGTTGGCCTGGTCAGTCCTCCTCATGTGACCAGAACATTCAGACTGGCCTGGCAGACTGGCCTGGCAGAGAGAGCTAAAGGGAGGAGGCCAGGAAGTGCGAGCTCTGTTCACTAGCCACAAACAGGAGAAAAAGATGTGAAACGGTTTCATTCCGCTCTGTGTCAACGGGATTGGGACATTCGTTTTTACGGGGGTCACACTCGTGACATGTCCCCACCTGTACATGACATGACACAGTAGGCTGTTTGGACTAACAAAACACACAACCGCCAAACAAAACACACACTCACATCTGCCTACGGGTGGGCCCGTCAAAATCTTTGGCTGAGTCTCCATCATTAGACAGTGTGACATGAACAATGAGTCGAGAGAGAGTGAAAAAGTGCGAGAGAGAGAGAGAGAGAGAGAGAGAGAGAGAGAGAGAGAGAGAGAGAGAGAGAGAGAGAGAGAGAGAGAGAGAGAGAGAGAGAGAGAGAGAGAGAGAGAGAGAGAGAGAGAGAGAGAGAGAGAGAGAGAGAGAGAGAGAGAGAGAGAGAAAGTGATTGAGTGAGCAAGTGTGAGATAAAGAGAGAGAGAGATCCAAAAGCCATCTCCCTCAGTGTTTGGCGAGTGAGCAGAAGCAAGGGAACATAAACAGAGGCCACACCCTGGAGGCCTGGAGGAGTGTGGTGATCAAATAAACACTCCAGCAGAGCAGGATACCCCGCTGAGGCTGAAGCAGCAGGCTGGGGAGAGGCTCTGGCACTGAGGCAGCAGGTTGGGGAGAGGCTCTGGCACTGAGGGAGTATTTGTGTGAGTGTGTGCAGGGGTAGGACGCCTTCGAGATCTGAAACTGGATGAGATGATGAGAGAGGGGGTGAACATGTTCTCGTCTATTATTCTGATACAGTAGGGTCATAGATACACAACACGCACGTATCTTCAAATCAGTCTGAAACACACAAACACACACACACACATACGCACACACCAATTAGAGAGGGACCGATGTCACCATAGCAAGCACGTCTCCACTCCATCACCATGTCATAGCAGTGACTTCCTGGGATATTTAAAACACCTCGCGAGACGTCGCTCCCCCACGTGACTTTCTCCACAGCAACACACGCCAAATCTCCACACAGCACGCCAACGGGACAAGTTGAGCTTAGAACCGAGGCAACTGACATCATCATCACCAACATCATCATGCCTTCTATTGTTGTTCCATAGTTGATGAAATCTATTGCTGTCGAGACATGTTGAGCACCTGACCTTGCTTCAGAAGGCTCCAGACATGAGCTAAGCAGGAAGTTTTTCGACAAATGAATCCACTCGCTAGAATATTGTACTGAGACCTTTCTTATGTCTTCACTTGCTCATCTCACTGTATATCTTAAACCCATAGGCAAGTTCTCTGCATTTGAGGCTACTAAGCCAATGAAACTGCTCTCTAGCCTCTCTTTATCAAGCTCAGACTCCATGTCCTCCGCTACTCTGTCATAGCCTCTCTTTATCAAGCTCAGACTCCATGTCCTCTGCTACTCTGTCATAGCCTCTCTTTATCAAGCTCAGACTCCATGTCCTCTGCTACTCTTGTCATAGCCTCTCTTTATCAAGCTCAGACTCCATGTCCTCTGCTACTCTGTCATAGCCTCTCTTTATCAAGCTCAGACTCCATGTCCTCTGCTACTCTGTCATAGCCTCTCTTTATCAAGCTCAGACTCCATGTCCTCTGCTACTCTTGTCATAGCCTCTCTTTATCAAGCTCAGACTCCATGTCCTCTGCTACTCTTGTCATAGCCCCTCTTTATCAAGCTCAGACTCCATGTCCTCTGCTACTCTGTCATAGCCTCTCTTTATCAAGCTCAGACTCCATGTCCTCTGCTACTCTGGCATAGCCTCTTTGACAGGTACATGTTCATGTCTTTATTGTCAATGTACCTCTTCAGTGTCCTTCAGTCTGTGTTTTCCTCCCTTGCTGCTGCTTCCCTTCTCTCACTTCCTTGGCTGCTCTTTCAAGAACCTAAAGGGTGGCTAGACTCCTACGTGTTTTACTAGACTATCTTGAGTTCATATGCATGACACATTGCAAAAATACTCTGCATAGTATGCCATTGGTTCAACTTACCCCAAGGCAAACATTTTGACTATATTAGCCCACACAGCTACAAGGATGCCCTTTCATGCTAGGTTGAGGACCTCATATTGAAGCTTGTAGAGACCCTAAATTATGTATCAAAGTAATACTTTGTTTTAGATTCAAGGATCATGAAACCTATAACAATACATTCATTTGAGTTGGTGAAAATCCGTTTTTCGCACCTAACTTGCTAATCACTTTTTCTAAGTGATTTCTTCCATCAGACTCCATTTGGTCACATGATACATTTTGTGTATGGTTTCCTCGAAACAAGCGGTGGCTCAACTAACCCTGTGGCTCAACTTGACCCCACTCTCACGTACTTGCATATGTCATGCACACATATTTCCATGAAGGAGTCCAACAAACCACTGGTATCCGAACAACAATCATATAAAACAAAAGTGGCCAGCATAATGCCTATGCACACAGTACATTGTCTTATAAAACAAAAGTGGCCAGCATAATGCCTATGCACACAGTACATTGTCTTATAAAACAAAAGTGGCCAGCATAATGCCTATGCACACAGTACATTGTCTTATAAAACAAAAGTGGCCAGCATAATGCCTATGCACACAGTACATTGTCTTATAAAACAAAAGTGGCCAGCATAATGCCTATGCACACAGTACATTGTCTTATAAAACAAAAGTGGCCAGCATAATGCCTATGCACACAGTACATTGTCTTATAAAACAAAAGTGGCCAGCATAATGCCTATGCACACAGTACATTGTCTTATAAAACAAAAGTGGCCAGCATAATGCCTATGCACACAGTACATTGTCTTATAAAACAAATTGCATGGTACACAAATTCCTGCAGCACCAAAAACATTCAGAACCGCTCGCCAGTAGACTTTGCGGGATAGCACTGGAGGTTTACAGAGAAAAGTCTGTCCGTTTAGGAAATTTCAAATGACATTGCAATTACCAGTCACCCCAATCGGAGAGGACAAGGCTGGGGGGGCTGGACCGGAGCTGGCCTAGCTTGGCCCAGTAAAAGCCCCTCTGGCAGCCAAACTAGCCCCTCAGGCAGACTTGCCAACCATCCATCCATCTACTGCTGCCCTCAGAGAAAGCCAAGCAGGCAGAAAGTGGCACAGTAGACAGACTTCCGCTCATAAACTACTGCAGCCCAGAGGCTCAGAGGCCCAGAGGGTCAGAGGGTACCAGAGGTCACATAACTTTCGGAAATCTGCATTTTCAAACTGCAGACCATAAAAAAACCTGCCTTATAAACCATTTTACCTGCGTTTCATATTGAAGTTCAAACATGGTGTTTTGCTTCAAGAGAATGATAAGGGGCGTGATACTATAGTTTTACTTAACACAAAATACATTAGTGCAACCAACACATTTGCCGGAAAATAGTTCTCATCAGATGACAACAGAAGTGCAATGCTATTTGGCTAGCAGCCACACATAGCTAAGTAAATTAGCTTACGGTGGTATTTTTTGGCAAAAAACGATGCATGGCCATATTTCTCATGTTAAGGGCCTCTCGAGTTGTCTAAGGCGCTTGAGACGTCACTACAGACCCGGGATTAATCCCAGGCTTTGTCACAGCCGGCCGTGACCGGGAGACCCATTAGGCAGCGCACAATTGGCCCAGCATCGTCCAGGCTATGGGAGGGTTTGGCCGGCCGGGATGGCCTTGTCCCATCGCGCTCTTCTGACTCCTTTGTGGCATGCCAGATGCCTGCAAGCTGACTCTAAACGCTAGTTGTACGTGGCTGGCACAGTTGTTGTGGCTGGCTTCGGGGTTAAGTGAGCAGTACGTCAAGAAAAGGTGCTGCTTGGCAGGGTCATTTTGGAGGACGCTCTCATCCTTCGCCTCTCCCGAGTCTGTATGGGAGTTACAGTGATGGGACAAGACTGTAACTACCAATTGGATATCACGAAATTGGGGAGAAAAAGGGGTAGCCAGCTACATTTCCTAACGTTTTTCTTGAAGTTAATCTTGCATTTTAACTTGCTACCAAAGAAAAACCACACAGGAGGAAAGTACCGGAGAAAAGTAGCCTTCACAGATCAGTCAGAGTGCTTTCTGGTGATCCAATGACAAGGGCAAAGATATTTAATCCAAGTGGAGAAGTGCAACTGAAGCACATAATTTGTCCTTTTACATTCATGATTTGGAGTGAACCATGACTGAAGCCGAGCAGAATTAACAAAAATAAGTATCTTAGATCTGCGTTTATAAAACGCAGCAATATTTTTTTGCTGCATTTTATCTTTCCTTTTCTGCGTGAAAAAAGCAGAATCCTCCATTAACTCCCTCTGCTATACCCTCTGCTATACCCTCCCTAGTCTCCAGGCTCCCACTGCCTCTCCACAATACATCTAACTGCCAACATTACCTACCCACCACCCATTCCACTCTCTACCCTCCCTAGTCTACCTCTCCACAATACATCTAACTGCCAACATTACCTACCCACCACCCATTCCACTCTCTACCCTCCCTAGTCTACCTCTCCACAATACATCTAACTGCCAACATTACCTACCCACCACCCATTCCACTCTCTACCCTCCCTAGTCTACCTCTCCACAATACATCTAACTGCCAACATTACCTACCCACCACCCATTCCACTCTCTACCCTCCCTAGTCTACCTCTCCACAACCCAGCTACTGCCAAAACCACTGAGGGGAAAAGAAGATAGCTGTGCCGTCTGGACCAATCAAAAACTAGCCAGAGCAAGAGTCAGGAACTAGAGCTGCAGCCAGCAACAGTGACCCAAGAGGATTGGAAGAAAAACATTTGAATGAATTCCTCAACAAATATATATATATATATATATATATTTACAAATAACTATGAAAACAAATAAAACTCTTTGGTTTTCAACTGTTTATGCTGGTGGAAAATACAGACAAGTTCAACTGTATGTCAGCAAATACATTAGTTTACAGGCCTCATCCAAGTACTATGAAGTAGCTTTCTCTGTTCCATTTCCTTTCTTGTGGTTCAGGGCGGTGACGTTTTGTCCAAATTGGTTTACAAACGGAAAGAGATCCTCTCTCTCTAAACTGGTTAAAACCCCTGTCCCACTATCACTCCAATCCCTAAAAGGCCTTCCCATCCCATCCCACTTTTCCCCCTCTCCTTACCCTGGAAGGCAATGGCGTGGCCGGAGATGAGGTACTTCAGCTCGAAGCTGTAGGAGCGGACATTCTGGAGGGTCTCTCGTCTCACCGCCTCCTGGTAGCTCTCCTCCATCTTGCGGGTGCAGCAGGACGGGCCCTGGTGCTTACACACCAACAGGTCCACATCTGATGGGACAGAGGGGGAGAGAGGACAGGGTTAGGTCTATATTTGATTGATTTTATTTCTGTGTCATACACTGCATAGCCCTTACGGGCTTATAAGACGCTATTTTGTGTGCACAAAATACAAAAAACAAAATGACATTTAACGAATCATAACAAAGTACAGCTATCGTTTACCTTGTCACATTAGAATACAAAAACAATACACATATCCTTCTCCCCCCAGGCTTTAAAAAAGTAAATTGAGCAATATCGAAAGCTTTTCTGAAAAGAAATTCTAGCCTTTGTTCATCATGCAGCCAGAACACTTCAGGGTGAGCATTTTTACTGCAGTCGGCTAAATCAGGGTCCAAAATATAAATAATATTCCACCCATGAGGCCACCATAGGGCCATTTGTTCATTTGACTGCAGGAAAGTTTTTACAAAACAGAACATGTCTCACATCACCATATAGAGCAGTGTTTCCCAACTCTGGTCTTACACCTATTCTACTTGTCAACCGATCATCAAGCAACAACGGTGTGCAGTCGGGGGGGTACTGGAGGACTGGACTCTATGGTGAAGTGAGCGCTCGGCATCACTGTGCTCTCTCTCTGTCACAGCCTCCCGCCAACTCGGGCACATTCATTATTTCATTATGGGGGTGCTGTGAGGTAGATCCTACTTGGTTTCAGTCTTGCTCTACCTGTGTCCATTCAAATAGAACAGGTTAAGCCTAATTCAGGGGCAAATTGTTGGGCTTTGTTGTTACAGCAATTATTGACTGGATATGGTGTATCATATGGCAACTTCATCCATTGGACCACCAAGACCTGATGAAAAAGTACACTTTAAGTACTTCAACCTGCCTTGTCTTCTGCTGATCTCGTGCCCTGACAACTAACTACCACAAGGTCCCTATTTACAGACAGTAATATACTGTATAGATAGAGTGCATTCAGAAAGTATTCAGACCCCTTGACTTTTTCCACATTTTGTTACATTACAGCCTTATTCTAAAATTGATTAAATAGTTTTTTTCCCCCCCCCACATCAATCTACACCCCATCATGACAAAGCAAAAACTGTTTTTAGAAATGTTTAAAAAAGTAATGAAAAAACAAAAAACGGAAATATCATACATAAGTATTCAGACCCTTTACTCAGTACTTTGTTGAAGCACCTTTAGCAGCGATTACAGCCTCGAGTCTTCTTGGGTATGACGCTACAAGCTTGGCACACCTGTATTTTGGGAGTTTCTCTCATTTTTCTCTGCAGATCCTCTCAAGCTCTGTCAGGTTGGATGGAGAGCATCGCCGCACAGCTATTCTCAGGTTTCTCCAGAGATGTCTGATTGGATTCAAGTCCGGGCTCTGGCTGGGCCACTCAAGGACATTCAGAGACTTGTCCCGAAGCCACTCCTACGTTGTTTTGGCTGTATGCTTAGTGTTGTTGTCCTATTGGAAGGTGACTTCAACTATACATTCATGTACATAATACCTAAATGGCCTGACCAACGAGTGCTCCCGCACATTGGCTAACCGGGCTATCTGCATTGTGTCCCACCACCCGCTAACCCCTCTTTTTACGCTTCTGCTACTCTCTGTTCATCATATATGCATAGTCACTTTAACGATACCTACATGTACATACTACCTCAATAAGCCTGACTAACAGGTGTCTGTATATAGCCTTGCTACTCTTTTTACAAATGTCTTTTTACTGTTGTTTTATTTATTTACTTACCTACACACACATACCTTTTTTTCCCACACCATTGGTTAGAGCCTGTAAGTAAGCATTTCACTGTAAGGTTTATACCTGTTGTATTCAGCGCACGTGACAAATAAACTTTGATTTGATTTGAACCTTTGCCCCAGTCTGATGTCCTGAGTGCTCTGTAGCAGGTTTTAATCAAGGATCTCTCTGTACTTTGCTCTGTTCATCTTTCCCTCAAACCTGACCAGTCTCCCAGTCTCTGCCACTGAAAAACATCCCCACAGCATGGTGCTGCCACCACCATGCTTCACCGTAAGGACAGTGCCAGGTTTCCTCCAGATCTGACGCAGGCCAAAGAGTTCAATCTTGGTTTCATCAGAACAGAGAATCTTGTTTCTCATGGTCTGAGAGTCCTTTAGGTGCCTTTTGGCAAACACCAAGCGGGCTGTCATGTGTCTTTTACTGAGGAGTGGCTTCCTCATAGCCACTCTACCATAAAGGCCCGATTGGTGGAGTTCTGCAGAGATAGTTGTCCTTCTGGAAGGTTCTCCCATCTTGTCAGAGTGACCATCACATTCTTGGTCACCTCCCTGACCAAGGCCCTTTCCACCCGAAATCTCAGTTTGGCTGGACAGACAGCTCTGAGAAGAGTCTTGATGCTTCCATCTTCTTCCATTTAAGAATGATGGAGGCCATTGTATTCTTGGGGATCTTCAGATCTGTGCCTCGGTTTTTGCTCTGACATGCACTGTCAACTGTGGGACCTTGTATAGACAGGTGAGCCTTTCCAAATCATGTCCAATCAATTGAATTTACAACAGGTGGACTCCAATCAAGTTGTAGAAACATCTCAAGGATGATCAATGGAAACAGGATGCACCTGAGCTCAATTTAGAGTCTCGTAGAAAAGGGTTTGAATACTTATGCAAATAAGGTATCTGTTTTTTATTTTTAATACATTTGCAAAAAGTTCTAAAAACTTGTTTTCGCTTTGTCATTATGGCGTATTGATGATGATTTCATCAATTTTAGAAGGCTGTAACGTAAACAAAATTTGGAGAAAGGAAAGTGGTCTGAATACTTTCCAAATGCACTGTACAACCTGAGCCTAGAAAAAGAGGAGAGAGAACGAGAGAAAGTATATAAGATTATGTAGAATTTCATACATGCTTAGCTTACCACTAAAAACACAAGCTCTGCTTGGAGTATAAATAGTACTGGTGAATGTGTTAGATCATATAGCCTATGCAAGCACACGCAGACACACACACACACACACACAATGTGAGTCACGTTGGAACTTTTACATCACTCTATAAACTGGACTCACACTAGACATAATATCTTGGCCCATAATAAACCACATAAAGAGTAATCTAATACGATCTAATATGAACCTGAGTGAGGCTCAAATCAGGCACCATGACATCAACGCAGTTCCCACATCAGTCAGTCCACCCTGTCATGACATGCTGCCCGACACCCTCCTCTACCACTCTCATACTGTCAGTTCCATATATAAACACGACCATGACATCACCGAGGCTGGCCACAGTTAGCAGAACGTGTAATATTGAAACTCTCCTCCTCTGCTGTTCCCCTCTTCGCTGCCCCCCACCCCCTTGTCCCCCTTGCTGTCCCCCACCACCCTCGTCCCCTCCAGCCAAGTGCTCATAAGGCTGATACGATAACTCATTTTGGGGGTTGGTTGGAGAGGTGAGGGGAGTGGGGGGCAGGTGGTGTGGGCCTATACGTCAGGCCTAGAGCTTCCCTAGTCCAAATCCACCCCTGAAACACAATAGGGTTGCACTTGTCTCATTCCCTCTGTCGTTCATTTGTTTGACATGTCCATAGCGCCACATGGCTGTCACTTAATTACCCAGAGGGAGAGAGAGTCCACTGAGCCCCCATTGTTTCCAATCACCTAGGAATGGAGTCACGACTGGGCTGACCTCCACACGTCTCTCCCTCTATCTGTCTGACTGTCTCCTTCCTTTTTCTTCTGTCCCAGAACACCCTTCCTTCTTATGTCTGGTTCTTTTCCCCACCTGTTCTCTGTCTCAGACTGTCCCTCTGCCTTCATCCGTTTTCTTCTGTCCCAGAACACCCATCCTTCTTATGTCTGGTTCTTTTCCCCACCTGTTCTCTGTCTCAGACTGTCCCTCTGCCTTCATCCGTTTTCTTCTGTCCCAGAACACCCTTCATTCTTATGTCTGGTTCTTTTCCCCACCTGTTCTCTGTCTAACTGTCCCTCTGCCTTCATCCGTTTTCTTCTGTCCCAGAACACCCTTCATTCTTCTGTCTGGTTCTTTTCCCCACCTGTTCTCTGTCTCAGACTGTCCCTCTGCCTTCATCCGTTTTCTTCTGTCCCAGAACACCCTTCCTTCTCATGTCTGGTTCTTTTCCCCACCTGTTCTCTGTCTCAGACTGTCCCTCTGCCTTCATCCGTTTTCTTCTGTCCCAGAACACCCTTCATTCTTCTGTCTGGTTCTTTTCCCCACCTGTTCTCTGTCTCAGACTGTCCCTCTGCCATTCATCCGTTTTCTTCTGTCCCAGAACACCCTTCCTTCTCATGTCTGGTTCTTTTCCCCACCTGTTCTCTGTCTCAGACTGTCCCTCTGCCTTCATCCGTTTTCTCCGTCTGTCTCCAGGCCCTTGTTCTGGGCTCCAAGCCCTGTTTATATGTGTTGCTGACCCTCTATCCTAGACCTCTCGCACTCTGTTCCTGACCCCATCTCTCCTTCGGTCTCTTTCCCAGAACCCTTCACCATGCTCTTCTCTCTATGCCCCTGACCCTTTCGCTCCTGGCTGGCTCACCACTCTGTTTATCTCCAATATGAAACTAATATCCATGCCACAGACTCACAGTGGAATCCAGCTTGGCCTCCCAGTCCTTCATGTCTAGCGACGGGGGAGAAAGAGATACCCATAAAGACTTTGGCAGCCACAGCCACCAACAGCCGCTATCAGGACAGGTCAACGGTGTCCGGAATATTCCAGAACATTGATTATAACCAAGGTCTTATCTATGTTGTCCATACGGTGGGTAGATTGCTGTTATGGACTTTATTGAACACTGATGAGAAGAAGCAGTATTTTGTGGGGTGTAGTAACGAACAGATTGTTGCAAGTCCTTTGATATTGGACAGGTCTTGCAATTCGCAAAGAGGCCAACGTCAAAGGGAGCTGAACAATAGCAAGTGATTCACAGCCTATTGAAGTGACCTTTGCTCATCCTCCCTTTGTGTAAACGTAATATCTGAGACATACTGTAGTACGAAACAAAAGCTTGAAAACACTGCAATCTCTAGGATGTTGAATCTAAGATATAGTCAGTTACTATGATACATTTCCTCTCAACAAAACATTTTCCTTTCAACAAAAGCATGGTACATTTTGTTTTTACAGGTAACAGCCATCGTAGCTCATGGTCTCGATGTGGCTTACGTCCCTTATAGTGCAAAACTCCTGGCCCTTATACAACAATGCTTTAGTCTCTTGCAGGGTATCCCTACAGTCCCTTAGGACTAATGTCATTTGATACAGACTCAAAAGAGTTGGTGGGGCAAGGCCCAACTCCACAAGTCCTGGTGGTAAATTAGCGATTAGTGTGTGCGCCACTCCGCTCGTTCTGCCTGGCCAGACATTCACACACAGCTCAGAGTGCCGAGTCAGAATGTCAACCTAGCCCTTTAATTCCCTAACTGGCCTCAGGTGACAAATACCTCCGGACTAATTGGGCGTATTAAGCAACTGCTCATTCACGAAGTCTCAACTTGTTGGCCATAATTACTTCCGCCACGTCTCAGTGCCCTTGCGTACCCTGTGGGTAAAAATGGGAGAAAGTCTTGATGGTAGAAACACACCCTTGGTTTTGCAGCCAGACTTCCTTAAAAGACATCACAGGCACAATTTGCTTGCATCACACATCTAGTCAATAAGGCGTGGACATTTCGTTTTGATTGGAAATGTTGTTTTGATTTGGATAGGTTACTGGCGGGGAGGCCGGCGAATTCCTGATGCTCCCGTTTGGATATGTTTTCCAGAGAGCAGGAATAACTTTGTGGGAAAGCAGGTCATTAATGCAGGAGTTTAGTCCTCTACATATTGCTGCCTCTCTCTCTCTCTACTAGACTCTTCCAACTCAGGAAGCGCTGTCCTTTTGAAGTCGTCCCATCCAGTGAACCTGCAGGATATTTACACTGTATTGATTTGCTGTGCTTGGGCGGGACCGTGTTGAAAGAAAACATGGCTCAAAAGGGGCTTTGCCGCATACCTGCATTTTTGGACGGCCCTGAATCGCACCTGGAATGTCAGGCTTTTCCAGGCATTCGAGCTGGCAGTGCCCACAGTGACTGGCGCAGGGGTCCAGAGCCAGAGGCCAGGGCCAGGGGGCCGGGCAGGCTTGGATGTGGTTCAGACGGGTTGGGGCCAAGGGGCACTTGGGGCTTGGTAGACTGTTGGGTTGTTGGATGTGGGGGTGCTAGAGGTCTAGTGGATTATTGGATTTGGGGGCAAAGAGGTTGAGGGCAGGGTTATGGGGCACTGGGGGCAGTTGGATGTGGGTTAGAGGATTGAGAAGGAGGGGGAGGGGCAGAGGGGCTCAAGTAGAGGGGTCACTTGAGGCTTAGTGGACTGGTGGAATTATGGATGTGGGGGTAGAGGGTTTGAGGACAGAGTCGGAGGGAACTAGGGAATGTTGGATGTGGGTCAAAGGAGTTGAGGGTTGAGGGGCAATAGGGGATAGGGGACTGGGTTGTTGGATGTGGAGGCTGAGAGGTTTGCGAAGAGGGTGCTTTAAAACAGTTAGAGGGTTTAGCTTCAGCCACAGGCCTTGCCTATTTACAGCACTCTGACTGTCTGCCCAAACAGCTGTTTGACTGACCATGGCCTCATGAAAAAGTACTACTGAATTACTACTCATCACTACTACACAAGCTCTACACAAAACCTACTGGTTTTACTACTTGATTGCTACTGAAATGTGTAGTTAACCAGTAGTGATTTATGTCATTTTTTAAAGTAGTAATGAGTGATACACTACTGGTGAACAAATCACTACGTAAGTCTCCCTTAATGACTAGTGTGTAACTACTGAGCTTTTGGCTATCTACTACTTAAAACCTACACATACGTACACAATTCCTACATGTTCACTATTGAATTACTATATAATGCCAACATGTTACTGCTGTATGCCTACTCAATTACTACTGTGTCTGTGTAGTCTGTGTAGTGTTATGTCACTACTGATCACAACTGAATTGCTCCTGATCATTTTAATTTCCTACATAATTACTATTTCCACAGAATTACTATGGAAACTCACATATTTACTACTATTTGCCTCTTCAAAATCACTATTGACATCTTCTTGTTTCACTACTGTGTCACTACTAGACTATTGCACATGTTAATTCCTAAAGTTTCTAACTGTAGTTATATCATCAAAGAATAAATAATACGTTTATACAAACTGTGAGGGAAAAATCTCGTTAAACTTCTTTAAGCTTGTGAAAACCTCTTTAATGTTGTTCTAAGTGGCTGTTGCTGTGGGGGTGTTGTCACGTGAAAGGTCTAGGCCAGCTGTCACAAGCTACAATCTTATCCAAATGTAGAAAGTGAAGAATGATGAAATGAAGAAACAAGAACAAGATGTTCGTTAGAAAATGAGAACTGAGAATTGGGTTTGATCTCATACTATTAGTATTTATTTTATAGTATATATTTATATAGTATATAGTATATATTTATAGTATTTATTTGCGTTTATTTATTAAAAACACTCACTCCCTGAACTTGCTTCCCGACTCTCAGCGCACTCGTTTCAGAATGACGCCTAACTAAGGGAAGCATCGGGGAGTGTTTTTTGTTTTTTTGTTTCGGTGGGAATGACGTCGGGTCCGTGAGCCGCTACAGGTGGATCGCCAGGCTCCCCTGCTACAGCTGGCTCCTCAGGCTCTCATGCCATCACCGGATCGCCAGGCTCCCCTGCTACAGCTGGCTCGCCAGGCTCTCATGCCTCATCCGGATCACCAGGCTCCCCTGCTACAGCTGGCTCGTCAGGATCTCATGCCATCACCGGATCGCCAGGCTCCCCTGCTACAGCTGGCTTGTCAGGCTTTCATGCCTCAGCCGGATCGCCAGGCTCCCCTGCTACAGCTGGCTCGTCAGGCTTTCATGCCTTCACCGGATCGCCAGGCTCCCCTGCTACAGCTGGCTTGTCAGGCTCTCATGCCTCAGCCGGATCACCAGGCTCCCCTGCCTCAGCCAGTCTGTCAAGTTCCTGCGCATCAGCAAGGGTGACCGGTTCTGCCCCTGACCCCTGAGATCGTCTCTTTGGTTGGCATCCTGCGGCTGGAGCCGAACGTGCCCCTGGGATGGGGAACTGTCACGTATACTCTCTAGTTCGCGAGGCTCCCGCATTTCAGCCTGACTGACAGGTAACCCGCGTCTCAGCAGAGGTTACCGGTCCGCTCCTAATCCCCGGGATCGTTATTTTGGTCGGCGTCCTGCGGCCGGAGCCACGCGCCGGTGAGGGGGTACTGTCACATGTGCTCCCTCTCCGGCCTCTAGGTCACCAGGCTGCTCATTATGGCGCACACCTGTCACCATTGTTACACGCACCTGCGCGTCATCAAACTCGCCTGGACTCCATCACATCCCTGATTAACTTCCCTACTATATATGTCACTCCCTTTGGTTCCTTCCCCAGGCGTCATTGTTTCTGTGTCATGTCTGTGTGTTGTTCGTGTTTCTTGTTTTGTATTTAGTTGTGTTTATTTATTGAAACACTCACTCCCTGAACTTGTTTCCCGACTCTCAGCGCACTCGTTACAGTCAGCAAAGGCCACCTCATCATAGCCCTAATCTTCTTTTGACACACACACACATAGCAACCGTTACAAACTGCTTGAGAGATGTGAGGCTATGGTAAGCTATAATCACGTGTTATATCGTTCCATTAGAATACTTGGCTATATAAGCTGAGACCCAATGCCATTCGTTGGGCCCTTAACACTCCATCTGATATATTAACCTCTCCATTATTGCAATTGTTATTAAATAGAGATGATTGTTTGAAGAAATGACAGTCTCTCTCACTCACATTTGTATTATTATTATTAAAATAATGACATATTAAATGACATTTGTACTTTTTTGTTCATCCCTTTGAGGACTTGTCTTCATTCAGCTTTGACTTAACTATCTTCAGATCCTCTTTTTTTGATTCAGCCACATTTCTCCACCTTTTAACCTTTTAGAAAATAAAGACAAGCACAAGAGACAACCAATTATAAGCCATTGTCAATCCTCAGCTAACAGAAATCGCGTCAGACAACACAGAAAAAAAATTCCAGTCTTATGTCGAGGGCCTCCTTGGAAACAGGTGAAAAGAGGTAAGTAGAATGGGTAAGTATACTAATATGAACATGCTGTACATTTGCATACAAACACACAAGACCGCTAGCATGACAAGAACAGAGGTTACATAGTTACATTTCAATGGGGCTAGCTCCTAAACACAAGACCATTTTGGCTAGCAACCTTTATGATGTGGTAAAAAGTTATATTTTTTTATTCAACCTTCACTTAACCAGGTAGGATAGTTGAGAAGAAGTTCTCATTTACAACTGCGACCTGGCCAAGATAAAGCAAAGCAGTGCGACATACAACAACACAGAGTTACACATGGAATAAACAAACATACAGTCAATAACACAATAGAAAAAGTATATATACAGTGTGTGCAAATGAGGTAAGGCAATAAATGGGCGATAGTGGTGAAATAATTACAATTTAGCAATTAAACACTGGAGTGATAGATGTGCAGAAGATGAATGTGCAAGTAGAGATACTGGGGTGTAAAGGAGCTAAAAAATAAATAAAATAAATAACAGTATGGGGATGAGGTAGTTGTATGGGCTATTTACAGATGGGCTATGTACAGGTGCAGTAATCTGTGAGCAGCGCTGACAGCTGGTGCTTAAAGTTAGTGAGGGAGATATGAGTCTCCAGCTTCAGTGATTTTTGCAATTCATTCCAGTCATTGCAGCAGAGAACTGGAAGGAAAGGCGGCCAAAGGGGGAATTGGCTTTTGGGGTGACCAGTGAAATATACCTGCTGGAGCGCGTGCTATGGGTGGGTGCTGCTGGTTTGGGATCTGTTTGATAACTTGGCTTTCGAAGATCTTAGAAAGGCAGGGTAGGATAGATATAGGTCTTTAGCAGTTTGGGTCTAGAGTGTCACCCCCTTTGAAGATGGGGAAGACCGCGACAGCTTTCCAATCTTTGGGGATCTCAGACGATACGAAAGAGAGGTTGAATAGGCTTGTAATAGGGGTTGCAACAATTCCTGTTGATAATTTTAGAAAGAGAGGGTCCAGATTGTCTAGCCCGGCTGATTTGTAGGGGTCCAGATTTTGCAGTTCTTTCAGAACATCTGCTATCTGGATTTGGATGGAGAAATGGGGAGGTTTGGGAGAGTTGCTGTGGGGAGTGCAGGGCTGTTGACCGGAGTAGGGGTAGCCAGGTGGAAAGCATGGCCAGCCGTAGAACAATGCTTATTGAAATTCTCAATTATCATGGATTTATCGGTGGTGACAGTGTTTCCTAGCCCAAGTGTGCAGTGGGAAGCTGGGAGGAGGTGCTCATATTCTCCATGGACTTCAGTGTCCCAGAACCTTTTGGAGTTTGTGCTACAGGATGCAAATGTATGTTTGAAAAAGATAGCCTTTGTTTTCCTAACTACCTGTGTATATTGGTTCCTAACTTCCCTGAAAAGTTGCATATCGCGGGGGCTATTCAATGCTAATGCAGTATGCCACAGGATGTTTTTGTGCTGGTCAAGGGCAGTCAGGTCTGGTTCTACATTTTTTGAATGGGGCATGCTTATTTAAGATGGTGAGGAAAGCACTTTTAAAGAATAACCAGGCATCCTCTACTGACAAAATGAGGTCAATATCCTTCCAGGATACCTGGGCCAGGTCGATTAGAAAGGCCTGCTAGCTGAAGTGTTTTAGGGAGCCGTTTGACAGTGATGAGGGATGGACGTTTGACCGCAGACCCATTACAGACGCAGGCAATGAGGCAGTGAACACTGAGATCCTGGTTGAAGACAGCAGAGGTGTATTTGGAGGACAGGTTGGTTAGGATGTTATCTATGAGGGTGCCCGTGTTTACAGATTTGGGGTTGTACCTGGTAGGTACATTGATAATTTGTGTGAGATTGAGGTCATCAAGCTTAGATTATAGGATGGCCTGGGTGTTAAGCATGTCCCAGTTTAGGTCACCTAACAGCACGAGCTCTGAAGATAGATGGGGAGCAATCAATTCACATATGGTGTCCAGGGCACAGCTGGGGGCAGAAGGTGGTCTATAGCAAGCCGCAACGGTGAGAGACTTGTTTCTGGAAAGGTGGATTTTTAAAAGTAGAAGCTCAAATTGTTTGGGCACAGACCTGGATAGTAAGACAGAACTCTGCAGGCTATCTCTGCAGTAGATTGCAACTCCGCCCCCTTTGGCAGTTCTATCATGTCGGAAAATATTATAGTTAGTGATGGAAATTTCAGGGTTTTTGGTGGCCTTCGTAAGCCAGGACATCCGGTGTTGGCAGAGTGTGCTAAAGCAGTGAATTAAACAAAGGGAGGAGGGGGGAGGCTTCTAATGTTAACATGCATGAAACCAAGGCTTTCACGGTTACAGAAGTCAACAAATGAGAGCACCTGGGGAATGGGAGTGAAGCTAGGCACTGCAGGGCCAGGATTAACTGCTACATCACCAGAGGAACAGAGGAGGAGTAGTATAAGGGTACGGCTAAAGGCTATAAGGACTGGTTGTGTAGAACATTCGTGAACAGAGAGTAAGAGGAGCAGGTTTCTGGGTGCGGCAGAATAGATTCAAGGCATAATGTACAGACAAAGGTGTGGTAGGATGTGAATACAGTGGAGATAAACCTAGGCATTGAGTGACGATGAGAGAGGTATTGTCTCTAAAGACACAATTTAAACCAGGTGAGGTCACTGCATGTGTGGGAGGTGGAACAAACGGGTTAGCTAAGACATATTGAGCAGGGCTGGAGGCTCTACAGTGAAATAAGATAATAATCACTAACGAAAACTGCAATGGACAAGGCATATTGCCATTAGGGAGAGGCATGCGTAGCTGAGTGACCATAGGGTCCAGTGAATAGCTAGGCGGGCTGCAGACACGGCGTTTCACACCGCTAGCGGGCCGGGGCTAGCCCAAGGGCCTTAGAGGGACATTGCGACGGAAGATGTCTATTGTAGCCCCCTCGTGCGGTTACGTCTGCAGGCCAGTCGTGATAGATCAGCAGGGCTCCATGTAGTAAAAGGTTCCAGGCCAATTGGCAAAATAGGTATAGTAGCCCAAGAATTTGGCTGATGGACCTCTTCAGCTAACAGTCCGATATGCTCTAGACAGCTAGCGGGCCGCGGCTAGCAGATGGGCAATCAGGGGATGTCGCGACGGAGGAGCCTGTTGAAAAACTCCCGAGGCGGATTATGTCGGTAGTCCAGTCGTGATGAATCGGTGGGGCTCCGTATCGGCAGTAAAAGGGGTCCAGGCCAATTGGAAAAATAGGTATTGTATCCCAAGGAGTGGCTGATGGACCTCTTCAGCTAGCCGGGAGATGGGCCTAGCATAGGCTAGCTCCAGGCTAATTGGTGCTTGCTTTGGGACAGAGACGTTAGCCAGGAGTAGCCACTCGGATAGCAGCTAGCTAGCTGCGATGATCCAGGTGAAAAGGTTCAGAGCTTGCAGTAGGAATCCGGAGATGTGGGGAAAATTAGTCCGGTAAGCTCTGGGTTGAATCGCGCTGTGCAGACTGGCAGGAGTTGTCCGGGCTAAATGTTGACTACTAGCTAGTAGCTAGTTAGCTGGCTAACTTCTGTTGGGGGTTCCGGTTCTAAAGTTTTAAAAAATAGCAGATTCATACCACATTGGGTGAGGCGGGTTGCAGGAGAGTATGTTGAAGTTGAGGTTAAGAACATTTAAAAAATATATATGCGAAGAAAAAGGATATAAAAAGATATATACACGGGACACGACAAGACGAAGACAAAGACGCCGGACTGCTACGCTATCTTGGATTTCCGGCTATGCAACGACATGACAATATTCATGAAACATAAAGGAAAGTTCAACTTACAGATGGTGCCAGCATAAGGGCTATGAAAGACAGGATGATGAAGGATGGAAGACGATTACATTCCGGATGGTCAAAAACAGTAGCTCGCTAACAACAACCAACTACTTCCTTATTTGTCTTCTGCGGTCGCAAAAAGCCAGTGTAGTCTTTTGTGACTACTTATTTACTACCAAGTATAGTAAAGATCTACCTATTTACTACTGGAAACACTTTTTCCTACTGAACACTACAAAACTCTACTTACGTATCCTGAGTAGTGCATAAACTACACATTCACTAAACAATCCCTACAAGTCTACATAGTCACTACTGCACTAAAGTGTTTGTGCAGTAATTCAGTCGTGTTTCTTTTCATAAGGTGGAGGTGCCTTACAACTGGGCTTACTCTCCCAGATGACCTGCTAGGCTCTACTGCTGACACCTTCATCCTGTCATAACGCCCCTTTGGAGGAAAGGAGCGTACGCAACAAAAGATCACTTCAACCCCAGCCTTTCCATCAAATCCAGCGGTTACGACAGTGGATATGAGAAGGCGCTTATGACAATGACACAAAAGCAAATCTACATGGTAGTCGTTGTCTATTTGATGTTACGAAACAAGTTTAACAAAGGAAAGTAACTGGCCAGTTCACACTTCAGAACAGACACCCAATAAGGTAGGGGCCTGGGTGGTATCCAAGTAACCTAACGCAGCAGATGTAAAAGAATTGCCTGAAACTAGATCCCCTACATACTGGTCTTGACAAGAAGAAAACAACTGTTTGGGGGAGGTTCTGTTCTACACTGTTCAACCAATCACTAGGAGTGTTGGGGTGATGCCTTGTTAACATCCAAAAGATAAAGTCACGTCATAGGCTCTCTTTCCATTTCCCCTGCAAACTGGAGGACCCGGTTGTTGGGGACTCAGCAGAGGCTAGTATCCAATAAACACCCACCAGGCCAGCCCAACTTAGACTGAAATCCAATAAGAGATCCTGAGTCTAGCCCGACTCAAGACACATTAAGCAGATTCAGAATGGGATGACACTGTTGGGAGAGGGATTGGACTGAGAACATTAGGCTGAGGGCAGTCCTTTTATTCATTTTTATTTTTTATTTAACCTTTATTTAATTCGGCAAGTCAAATTCTTATTTACAATGATGGCTTACCAAAAGGCAAAAGGCCTCCTGCGGTTGACGGGGGCTGGGATTAACATTTTAACAGTCCTTCTGTAGCTCAGTTGGTAGAGCATGGCGCTTGTAAGGCCAGGGTAGTGGGTTCGATTCCCGGGACCACCCATACGTAGAATGTATGCACACATGACTGTAAGTCGCTTTGGATAAAAGCGTCTGCTAAACGGCATATATATTTTAAAATATCATAAAAAATATATATAGGACAAAACACAAATCACGACAAGAGAGACAACATAACACTACATAAAAAGAGACCTAAGACAACAACATAGCAAGGCAGTAACTTATGACAACACAGCATGGTAGCAAGCAACACAACTTGACACCAACATGGTGTCACGTCCTGACCTTAGTTCCTTTTTTATGTCTGTTTTAGTTTGGTCGGGGCGCGAGTTGGGGTGGGCATTTGATGTTTTTGTTCTATGTTTTGTATTTATGCTTTTGGCCTGGTATGGTTCCCAATCAGAGGCAGCTGTCAATCGTTGTCTCTGATTGAGAACCATACTTAGGTAGCCTGTGATCCCACTATGATTTGTGGGTAGTTGTTTTCTGTTTTGTGTATTCACCTGACAGAACTGTTTCGTTTCTTCCTTTCACTTTGTCATTTTGTTTTGTGTGTTCAGTCTCATAAATAATTAACATGGACACTTACCACGCTGCATATTGGTCCGATCCTTCCAACTCCTCCTCAGACGACAAAGAGATTTTTTACACATGGCAGCAACACAACATGGCAGCAGCACAACATGGCAGCAGCACAACATGGTAGCAGTACAACATGGTAGCAGTACAAAACATGGTACAAACATTATGGGGCACAGACAACAGCACAAAGGGCAAGAAGGTAGAGACAACAATACATCACGCAAAGCAGCCACAACTGTCAGTAAGTGTCCCTGATTGAGTCTTTGAATGAAGAGATTGAGATAAAACTGTCCAGTTTGAGTGTTTGTTACAGCTCGTTCCAGTCGCTAGCTGCAGTAAACTGAAAAGACGAGCGACCCAGGGATGTGTGTGCTTTGGGGACCTTTAACAGAATGTGACTGTCAGAATTGGTGTTGTATGTGGAGGATGAGGGCTGCAGTAGATAGCTCAGATAGGGGGGAGTGAGGCCTAAAAGGGTTTTATAAATAAGCATCAACCAGTGGGTCTTGCAATATACAGAGATGACCAGTTTACAGAGGAGTATAGAGTGCAGTGATGTGTCCTATAAGGACCATTGGTGGAACATCTGATGGCTGAATGGTAACTAACATGGAGCCGCTCGGGAACACCCTTACCTGCCGATCTATAAATTATGACTCCGTAATCTAGCATGGGTATGATGGTCATCTGAATCAGGGTTAGTTTGGCAGCTGGGGTGACAGAAGAGCGATTAGAGGAAACCAAGTCTAGGTTTAATTTCAGCCTGCAGCTTTGATATGTGCTGAGAGAAGGACAGTGTACCGCCAAGACATACACCCAAGTACTTGTATGAGGTGACTACCTGAAGCTCTCAACCCTCAAGAGGTCGTAATCACACCTGTGGAGAGAGAGGCATTCTTCTTACCAAACCACATGACCTTTGTTTCTGCAACAGACCTGCTGAGGACATGCCAAGCGTACGTTGCCAAGACTACAGACAGTGAACAAACAATATCGCCTTTGACCAAACTACGCTGTGAAGTTGTGTCTGCAGTATGTGAGATGGTCATGGGTGGCATTGGAGACACTTTCACCAAACTACGCTGTGAAGTTGTGTCTGCAGTATGTGAGATGGTCATGGGTGGCATTGGAGACACTTTCACCAAACTACGCTGTGAAGTTGTGTCTGCAGTATGTGAGATGGTCATGGGTGGCATTGGAGACACTTTCATTGAACACTTTTCAAGTGCTCCTGTATCTCCAACTCGATCTCATGGCAGCTTGTTTTGTTGCGTCGTCTTCCTACAGCCACACATCGCCACTTTTATGAAAGATAAAGCTGTTGAGCCATTTCTGGGATAATTACTGAGCAGGTGGTCAGTAAGTCGGGGTGGAGAAAAACATACCAACGAAGACTCGGAGGCTTCATGTTGAGGTATAGAGGAGGGTGTGGGGGTGGAGGGGACGTGTGTGCACAATGTGTATGCTTCATCTGTGAGGAGGCCTATTGTAACAAGCTTAAAATAACTGCAGCCAAATAAAAGAGCATCGTTAGCTTTGCGTCGCTGCCAGACGCTTTTGATGTTGTAACCAGGCAAAGATGTGGCAACATGTGATAACATGCTGCGTTCCCATCCCATTCCCTTACCATAAACACATGACGTGACCCGTCTTTGTTTTGGAGAGATGCTAAACACAAGGACTTCCGATGGCTCAGTTGATAGGAACACTCGTGCTTGCAGCAACAAAGTGGAGGGTTCGAGTCCCACATGGTACCACGTGGACTGCATGTGTGAGGAGACTAAGTTGCATTCTCATATTACATTATGATAATAAAAATGCAACTGTGTGTTGTGATCTGAGCAGCCTTGGTAGACCTCAAGAATGTCATTATTTGAGCCACACAGTGATGAGGGGTGCCATATCTAAACAGGCCAAGGAAGCAGCTGCCAATTGTAGTGTGTGTGTGCTTATGAATGGAGCGGCTCCACGCTTGCCCTCTAATTGATATATCTCCAAAGCACTAGATCAGCAAGCCCTCGTAATGTAGATATGGAGCGCTTTGCGGGTGTGTTTAGGGTAATTTTTTGTGGGTGGGTGGCGGGCGGGTTGAATAAAGAATAAACAATGCATAAAAAAATATATAAATATCTCATTCTTGTGCAATTCATATCTATAGGCTACATTGAGGGTTTCCTTTCATTATTTTTTTTTTATCTGGCAGTAGTGCGTAGTCTAAGCCTAAGCTTTAGGGCCTTATAGTAGCGTGCCAAATACTGTTTTAGTTTTTATGTGTTTTTTTTATTTAACTAGGCAAGTTAGTTAAGAACAAATTCTTATTTACAATGACAGCCTACTCCAGCCAAACCCAGACGACGCTGGGCCAATTGTGCGCCGCCCTATGGGACTCTCAATCACAGCCGGATGTGATACAGCCTGGATTCTTGCACTGAGATGCATTGCCTTAGACCGCCGCGCCACACTACAATTGCCAATTGCTTTTGGGAACTTGGGCAGAAAAAGATCATGTCAATCCACTGAGGAAAAAAGGACAATGTCGGATTTGAGAAAATCTTTCAGAATGGAGAGTTGAAAATAAGAAGGGAGGGCCAGAACATTAGCTGAATGTTTGGGAAAGATTTGGTGAAGTGTCCGCTATGTTATGCGTGATGATTGTGAGGCGCTAAACAAATTCAACAGTCACAAGATGGGGACTTCGAAATGGCACGTCAAGGGAACTGCTGGCTACTGTTCAGATGGGTTAAATGAAATCTGGACACTGACACTAGGTCTGTAACCTCTCATATAGCCTAATATAATATATGAATCATTTCTTGCAGTAAAATTTGTACTCGGGAACAGGAGTGGAGAAATATTATTTCTTTCTTTAAGCATCTTGAGAGAATGAATGCACGGTTAGGGACCGTCTGTAAAGATTCTATCTTTATCAGCATCATAAAAGCTGATAGTATTTCAACCACATTAAATACGCATCCAAGCCGACCTGAAATCTCTCCAGAAACATGTTTTCACAGCTTTTAATTTCCTTACAAATGTCATTTGGAATGTAATTGCATTTTCTCTTTGGTCCCTAAATGTCTTTGCTGCACGAGAGAAGCAGAGATGAAAGAGAAAAACCTTACCAATGTCAACTAAATTGAAGCATTCATTCTGCTGATTTATGACAGTATTCTGTTGAGCAAGGGATTATTTTGTATTCTAGGGCAACAAGTAATGACAGAAGAGAAGCTGCATGTACCTAATTACATTCATGTTGACTAACAAATAGCCTACCAAAATGTTGGAAATTATAAGCAGAAACATAGGCCGATCTAAAGAGGTCTGTAAAAGAAATTGCTGCGCTATCTCTGACTGTCCACACATTTTCTATTTTTGTGGATCAGGGTCGGGTGCGGGCCTCAGATTTTCACTCATAGCCGGGCGGGTGAACAAACAAGCTGGCCCTCGCATCACTACCCCGTATCCAATTGGCTGGCTCTAATGTTCCCCGCAGCCAGACTCCTACGGCGCTTGATGAGGAATCAGTTCACCACACGTGAATGAAACGCAGCACTGTAAACCTAAAGCAAACACAGAATTATTAAAAAAGCGAAGGTTTCGGCACTTCAAATATCAAGCGCTGCTATGCTTGGCATTTGATCTGAGAGTCTTAGTTGTACACACACACACCCTCGTATTCCCCCCCCCCCCATCCCCTGGTCAGCACTTTGAAGAGGGAACGGGCCTGACCCAAAGCAATCTCTTCTGGACCACTCCAAATCAAAAGAAACAAACAAGACTTTGGAGCAAATATGGTTGTGTTGAATTAGCTGGGGGTAGTGGAGTTGAGGGCGAGATGGAGGAAGTGAGTGAGAGAGATAGAAAAATAGGAGGGTGACCAAGTAGATGGAAAACTAAAGGAGAAAAATGTAGAGCACTCAAATTAAGGGGACAGTCAGACCTAGAGGCCTTGGTGGAAACACAGACCAGTAGACTTCTCTACAGTACAGTACAGTATGGATGGAAACACAGACCAGTAGACTTCTCTACAGTACAGTACAGTATGGATGGAAACACAGAACAGTAGACTTCTCTACAGTACAGTACAGTATGGATGGAAACACAGACCAGTAGACTTCTCTACAGTACAGTACAGTATGGATGGAAACACAGACCAGTAGACTTCTCTACAGTACAGTACAGTATGGATGGAAACACAGACCAGTAGACTCTTCTCTTCTTCTCTCTACAGTACAGTATGGATGGAAACACAGCAACACATGCCAGTCATTCCAATCATATGCCTCTGCTCTCACTTTGTCCCCAATCACAAACACACATATCAGTCCAAACCTCACTCTATCCTCTAGGCCTGTCAGCTGCTGTCTATACCCTGCCTGCTGCACTTTCACTGCATGCTGCAAACGCTTGTCATGCAGCGGCGCAAATGCTTCCATTCAGACTGGTGACATCTTCACAAGGCCCAGTCCCCCTGCGTTGTCTCACAAGGGGCCTACAACCAGCTAACAGCTCTGCCTGGAAATGACATGCACCGTCCGTTGCCCGGGACGACGCCACCGCCACCAAAACAAACATATTGAGTGGTTTGGATGCACCTCTAGGTATGTTCGACGGGAAGGCTTTCTGTTGCTCTTCTCCCTGTTACAGCAAACCGAGTCAGACAACATTAAGTGGCAGTGGCCTCTACCGCTGGATGTGGCGCAGAGCGAGACACAGCCTGCCAGTGGCTGTGGTTTGTGTCCACATCGGTATTAGATGTCACATGAATCTGAGTCATCTCTGGAAGCAGCTAGTCATCTGCTCCGTTTCAAAGGACACACAACAGTTGAGGAGATGGCAAGCCCGGGATCAAAACTCTTTTTTTTTTACATTCACAATGTTCTTATTAAATTGAAATAGAATTCAATCCATCAATCCTGAACAGTCAGGGTTTCTCAAGACGGGAAACATTATTTCTGTTTCCCAAACTTTCCAAAGGCCTTAGTGAAATGAAGACGTTACCGCAGATATTTGAAAAATGGAATAGCTAAAAAGAGAAGAATAAAGAGAAGAGAGGCTCGGTTGGCCTTGGTGATGATAACCACCTTGTCGTCTAAACATTCCTATGTGTTATTTTGACATGTGAAGGCATGAGAAGGAAAGAGGAATGAGAAGGAACGACAGACAAATGTTACCACACATCACAAAGAGAAACAGAACCACAGGGAAGAGAAAAGAGACAGGGGTGTAGTTAGCCCTGGTGATGATACAGATGTATGATGATTTGAACGTTCAGTCCATGAAGTTGCTTGATCTGAGGTTAGGCTATTAGCTGGCCAAGATTAGGCTACATGAAAAGTGCAATACTGTTAATATAATGAACAAAACTATAAATGAAATAAATAAATAAATAAATAAATAAATATGGAACATCCCAGAAATGTTCCATATTTACAAAAAGCTTATTTCGCTCAAAATGTTGTGCACAAATTGGTTTACATCCGTTATTGAGCATTTCTCCTTTGCCAAGATAATCCATTCACCTGACAGGTGTAGCATATCAAGAAGCTGATTAAAAAGCATGATCATTACACAGGTGCACCTTGTGCTGGAGACAATAAAAGACCACTATAAAATGTGCCATTTTGTAACAAAACACAATGCCACAGATGTCTCAAGTTTTGAGGGAATGTGCAATTGGCATGTTGACTGTAGGAATGTCCACCAGAGCTGTTGCCGGAGAATTGAATGTTCATTTCTCTACCATAAGGCGCCGCCAACATCGTTTTAGAGAATTTGGCAGTACGTCCAACCGGCCTCTCAACCACAGACCACGTGTAACCAAGCCAGCCCAGGACCACATCTGGCTTCCTCACCTGTGGGATCGTCTGAGTGGGGAGGGGGGTGCTGAGGAGTATTTCTGTCTGTAATAAAGCCCTTTTGTGGGGAAAAATGTATTCTGATTGGCTGGGCCTGACTCCCCCGTGGGTGGACCTGGCTGCCAAGTGGGTAGGCCTGGCACCCATGGCTGCACCCCTGCCTAATGAGTTTATTTAAATTGACTGATCTGTAACTCAGCACATTGTTTTTATTTGTTGCATGTTGCGTTTATACTTTTGTTCAGTATTTAACCAACCATGTGTTAGGGCAGGCTTTCAGTTAAAGTGTGTAAATCATGAAGCTCATCTGCCTTTCCTTCATCAAATTAAGATCCTATATATGTAAGTGCCTTGTTTCTCTCCTAGGCATCACCAGGGCTAAATATGCTGACGACCTCCTTCTGTTTATCTCCAACCCTGATACCTCATTGCCACGTGCCTTATTTGTTCTTAAAAGGTTTGGATCAATCTCAGGGTACAAGCTGAATCTAGGCTTTTTCCTGTAAATAAAGCGGCTTTAAAGTGCTCTTTACAAGTTTTCAGTTTAGGATTGTCCGCGATCAATTCACCTACTTGGGAGTTAAAGTGACAAGGAAATATTCACATTTGTTTCAGGAAAACATTGTTGCTCTAGCAGACAGTTTGAAACAATCTTCTACTTTTTGGAATTCGCTACCTCTTTCTCTTATTGGAAGGATTAATGTCATTAAAATGAGTGTGTTGCCCAATTTAATTTCAATGTTTACCCATTTTTATTCCAAAATATTTTTTAATTCACTGGATCAAACATTCATGTTTTTTTATTTGGGATGGCAAGGTATCACGGATTGGTAGAAAACATTTACAGAAGCCTAAGGCATTGGGTGATTTAGCTCTACCAAATTTTCAGACATACTATTGGGCTGCAAATTTCAGCGCAATATCTCCAGACTAGGAACTTTGTCAGAGCTAACACACCTGAATTTCCCCACAGGCCTGCGAATACAGCTATAGAGAGCATCTTGGAGCTGAACAAGCTTCCTTGGGGCGCAATTTCAGATGTATATGCAATCATTCATGACTTACAGAACCCAGAATTCAAGGTGGTTCACAGTATCCACTGGTCCGGGGCCAAACTAGGAAGAATATTCTCTGATTTTGATCCTACCTGTGTCTGATGTAAAACGGAACCAAACACACTGTATCATGTGTTTTGGGGCTGTCACAAACTGTCAGGTTTCTGGGAATTAATATTTAAATGTTTCTCTGATATATATATATGACACTGTTATAGATCCGTCTCCCCTTACAGCTCTTTTTGGAGTACTGCCCATAGGTACCCCACTTTCAAGAATTCAGTTTGACACTGTTGCTTACACAACTCTATTAGCTAGATGGCTAATACTACAGAACTGGAAGATGGCAGCTCCCCCGCCATATAAATGTGGTCCTTCTGTGGCTCAGTTGGTAGAGCATGGCGCTTGTAACGCCAGGGTAGTGGGTTCGATTCCCGGGACCACCCATACGTAGAATGTATGCACACATGACTGTAAGTCGCTTTGGATAAAAGCGTCAGCTAAATGGCATATATTATTATTATAATATTGGGTGGGAGATGTGTTGTGCTCTCTGAAACTAGAATTGTTTTAATTCAATACGCGTGGGAACCCCAAACTGTTTAATGAGGCCTGGGCTCCATTCCGGTCTTACTTTAAAACAGTCCATCCTCTGATGGCATTCCAATTAAAACTAAAATAAGTCTGTATTTGACTCCCCTGTGACTTAAGGGTTGGATGAGCATTTCTTTGTGGGGTTTTTTTTTGCGGGGGAGGCATTAAGGTTGATGAAGTGCTTATTGATTGTGACCTGCGGATGCCTTGTTCATCTTGCCGGGTCAGAGACTAAAATGTGAGCTTGTTTTGCCCTGTTTGTATTTTTTTATTTTGTTCATGCTTACATAAAATAAAAATGATTATTATTTAAAGCATTGTAAACTTTATTTTTGGTCCAGTGGATGGTCGGTCTGTGGCCATGACTGTCTGTGAGTGGTTGCATTTCTCCACCCCTATCCCTTATCTGTTTACAGGAACAATGGTGAGGTGTCTGCTCGGTCACTGTACTACAGATTGCCCTTTAACCTTTGTAGCCTTCTGCCCGGTGTGTTTAACTTGTCTAAAGTACGGTATCTTTAAAGCAAAAAAAAAATATTTGTATTTTTTCTAGTTGAGTATATTATTTATATTGTTCTGTGTTGTCTTGTGTGTAAAACTGAATAAACAGAGTTTTTTTTCATATTATTTTTATCCGCGCCTTTTGCGGACCGGAGTGGTGCTTTGTGTCCTCCTCCCTGAGTGTGCTGCGCAATCCGAAGCGTCTCTCACTCACATGACTCTCTGTCACGTCATCGGGAATTTCTCACAGGCTACAAGTGAAGACAGACACATCAGGGACCCAACTGTGCCCGTCCTTATCCAATTCTGAGGTGGATATTGAAGATATTGGAAGAACTGTCCACATTTACTTTTCGTCAGCCAACCAGATGAGTAGACCTAACAAACAGCAAAAGCACTAGCCTATGTCAATCTACTTTCCCCCATAGTACAAAAGTCGACATATTCTAATCTGTGCGAGAAATAAATATTCCAAACATAGTCTGGGACAGTTGTGGGATGCGATAGATCCCAAATTAATGCAACCACTAGCATCAACAAAAACTTGTTTTATACAATGTGGCTGACGCAACTGATCAGAATGTTTAGCTTAAAATGTTGATAAACTATTAGACTATTTCTTCACATTATAAGCGCTAAAATGTTCCATTAGCAGACTACACCTTTATCAAAAGTGACCGCAAATGTGATTTTGCATGTAATGCTTTTAATATAAAGGTGCATTTTTATGGTGAAATTATCTTCCCCAAACTTGAAACTCACGTGCTGCTTATGTATTCCAGTGAGGCTCTATCCCCCTTGTAAAGCGGATTCATGTGCTTAATTTTAAGAAGTTATTTGGCCACTTTAGTTGTGATACAAACCTTATCAAAACGTATAGGCCTATGGGATAGGCTACATGAGGTGTGTGACTATGAATCGAACAAGTTGCATAAAAAATGATTGTTTCTTATGCTGGGCATCATTCACAAGAGATCATATATAATGCACAGGCTAGTATTGTCACCCATCAGACTATTTATTATTGACTAATCTTGTCTTTACATATACTAAATAATATATGTGTAAAATTTGTTTTGATTTAGAATGGACCATTATCATACACCTGTAACAAAACAGGGAATCAGAAAAATGCCATCAATGCACTTAAATAGCGAATGGAGGACGCTTTTCCCCGTGGTTTATTTCCATGCCAGCCAGGTAGGCTATACTCCTGTTGTAAATATAAGCAATGTGCTTAATATTAGGAAAGTTGAGAGATAAAAATGGTAGGCCTAGCCAATAGAAAGCTGATGGGATCCTCCTCTTTTTATTAGCGGCCATCACTCTTTTCTCCCGCAATTACACAGCCTATGGAAATGTTGCACAACATGAGCTCATGGGCTCTCATGAAGTGTTTGATTAGATTTTCGATTAGATTTGCACTGATGTCAGAGTGATTAAAAGGACAATAGAGTGCTGAGTAGCAGGCAGTTAGCAAGTTTGGTAGGCTACTAATGACCAGCAGCATCAGAGCTTGGAGAAGCCTAATTACAGTGACTAAATGGTCATGTGGAATTTGACTGCCTTCATAACTGGTGACCGCCGGTGTGGCGTTAATCATACGGTCACCACAACAGCCCTAGGGCCGACCAAGGTCCACTGTCAACCAGGCACCTGTGCCCAAGACATCAACACCCTCCTGCCCACAGGTCTAGCCAAGTACTCTAGTATTGGCACCATCGTCACCCACATTGGCTTTAACTACATTCGCTTTAGGCAATCTGAGGAACTGAAGAAAGACTACAACACTCTCTTGAACACCCTTGTTGGCAAAGGGAAGAGAATAATCTTCTCTGGCCCCCTGCTGTGCTTTAGAATGGGTTCGGAACGTTACAGCTGCCCCGCTGCACTAAATGAGTTCCTGAAGAAACTTTGCAAAGACAGGAATGTCTCCTTTTGTGACAATTTTAACTTGCTGTGGGAGCAACCAACTCTCTTTAAAAGAGACGGGATTCACCCTAACCGCAGGGGTTCCCGGATTATGCACATCAACATAGCGGCCTGCGTAAGAGACTGACGGTCTGGGTTTGGTAGCACACTAGTCCTCCCTGACATAATAAGCAACAGAGGACATGGATATCGTAATATATCCCAGAGAAATATAAGTGCAATCAATGTAAGTAACCAAATCTATGTTCCTAATCCTCGGCTCAAATAAAAATGTCTACCTCGGAGCAGCCTCTCAGAATAGCACTAATAACATACAAGCAACCCAGAAAATGACTAAAAATAGCCCATATTATTAACATATGTAGCCTGAGAAACAAGTATCATGAAATTTACAACGTACTAACATCAGAAAACATTCATATTCTGGCCATATCTGAAAAACGTAGATAATTCCTTTGATGATGCAGTAGTAGTTATACATGATCATAGAATATATAGGAAAGATATAAATGCAAATGGGGGAGGTGTTGCCATGTATGTCCAGAGTCATATTCCTGTTAGGCTGAGTAAGGATCTCATGTCAGAGGATGTGGAAGTAATATGGCTACAGGTTCACCTGTCTCACCTAAAGCTTATTCTCGTAGGAAGTTTCTATAGACCACTGAGTGCTAAAAGTCAGTATTTGGACTATATGTGTGAAATGATTGATAATGTATGTGATATCAACAGAAATGTATTTTTTGGGGGGGGGGTGACCTAAATATTGACTGGTTGTCATCAAGCTGCCCGCTCAAAAAGAAGCATCAAGCTGTAACTGATGCCTGCAATCTGGTTCAGGTTATCAGTCAACCTACCAGGGTATTTACAAACAGATCAGGAACTAAATCATCCATGTGTATTGATCGCATCACATCTAATGCTGAAGAAATGTGCTCTAAAGCAATATCCACACCAGCCGATGTAGTGATCATAATATAATAGCCAATGCCTAGAAAAACCAAAGTTCCAAAGAGTGGCCCTAAAACTGTGTATGAGCGATCATACAAGAGGTGTGTAATGATGCCACACTTGAAGAATTTGTGAAACTGCTACTTCCGGTTTACTGATAGGCATGCGCCCATTAAGAAACTGACTGTTAGAACGGCCAATTCCTCTTGGATAGATGATGAATTTAAGAACTGTATGGCTGAGAGGGATGAGAGCAATGAGAATAGCAAATAAGCCTGACAACACAGCAGACTGGCAAACATACAGTAAATTAAGTCATCACTAAACATAAAGAAGAAGAAAAGGTACTACGAAACAAATATAAATGATATAAAGAATGATGGTAAAATAAAAAGCTCTGGCTTACTTTAAATGAAATTCTATGCAAAAAAGCGAACAGCTCCATTTTTCATTGAGGCAGACGGCTTGTTCATAACAAAACCCTTTGATGTTGCCAACCACTTTCATGCATTTTTTTGTTGACAAGATTAACGTGTTACCAGTGCTTAGCAAACTTTAGGGAAAAAATGTGTTTGAGCAAATCCAATGTTATTTTACAGAAAACAAATGAACTACAGACTGTCAGCATTGCCTATAGGAAAGGGCACTCAACATGCTCAAGCATTGACACAAATGACTGATGATTGGCTGAAAGGAATTGATCGTGAGAAGATTGTGGGAGCTGTTTTGTTAAGAGTTCAGCTTTTGAATAGCATTGATCACAACCTATTGCTGAAAAAAAAAACGCAGGTGTGACGGATTTTGAATCCTCTGCCTATTCGTGGATTGAGAGTTACATATCAGTTACCTATCGAATAGAACACAGAGGGTTTTCTTTAATGGGAACCCTCTAATTCAAATTGGTTTGAGTGCGGGTTACCGCAGGGCAGTCGGCTTAGACAATTGTTGTTTTGTTTTGACGAATGACCTTCCACTGACCTTGAATAAAGCCTGTGTGTCTATGTACTCTGACGACACAACCGTATACAAATCGGCTACGACAGTCAAATAAATCACTGACACCCTTACTATAAAGCTCCAGTGTGTTTCAGAATGGATAAACTAGCAAAAGGCTGGTGCAACATATCTCATTGTTTATGGGACAAATCGCTCGCTCAATTGCTAAACCTCATTTAGATCTTCTATTGAATAATGTGGCGATTGAGCAAGTCGAGGAGACTAAATTGCTGGGCGTAGCCCTAGACAGCAAGCTGTCATGGTCAAAACATATCGACTCAACGGTTGCTAAAATGGGAAGAGATCTGTCCATGATAAGACGTTGCTCTGCTTTCTTGACATCTCAATCGACCGGCCCGGTCCTACAGGCCCGAGTTTTGTCGCACCTGGACTACTGCCGAGTAGTGTGGTCATGTTCAGCAAAGAGGGACATAAGGTCAATTGCAGTTGGTCCAGAACAGAAAAGCACGGCACTGCACTTAAATTGTACACGGAGGGCGATGTCAACAACATGCACGTCAATCTCTCCTGGCTCAAAGTTGAGGAGAGATTGACTGCATCACTATTGGTCTTTGTGCGAAGCTGTTGATGTGTTGTAGGCACTGACCTGTCTGTTCAAGCATTTGGCACACAGTTCAGACACTCATCGGTACAACACAAAACAAGCAATCAGAGGTCTCTTCACAGTCCCCAGTCCAGAACAGAAGCTGGGAAATGCACAGCGTTAAATAGAGTCATGACTAAACGGAACTCTCTGCCATCCCAGCTAACTCAAGCTAGCAATAAAAACAGATTTAAAAACCAGATAACACCTTACGGAACAACGGGGACTGTGAAAAGACATCTGCTATTTCTGAAGTGTGAGACAGAGATGATGTAATGTTATGTGTATTATTTGTTGTGTTTTGTTTCCTGTTTGACCCCCAGGATCCCCAATTAGCCGCTACCAATTGGGGATCTTGGGGTTCAAACCACCAGCTCTCCCCAGGGACTGACTTGAATCAAATCAGCATAGCTGCTGGATACAAGCCCAAACCACAGTCTTCACCACTTGCTCCTTAAAGAGATTTGGGCCAGAGTCAGATGAACTTGTGGATACCATTATTATGTCTCTGCGTGCAGTTTGCAGGAAGTTGCTAACTAGCGCTGGCACAATTGCTGGAAGTCTATGGGTATCTGCATAGACTTCCAGTCGTTACGCTAAAGTTAGTTAGCATTTGCTCACAAAGCTACCTCTAACTTCCTTAATAGTTGACACGGAGACATAAAAAAAATAGCCACGTGTTAATCAGACTATGGGGAAATAATCATGTCATAATCCCGAAGTATCCCTTTAAGAGCACCAGATAGTTTATGCCTCAAAAAACAGATCTAGGATCAGGTTTCCTAATCTATATATATGCTATATATATGCTAATATATGCTAACCAAGAAAGCTGACCGTGGACCTGTGGTGTAGCCAAACCTCTATAAGATGATAATGGCCCTACTGGTACTGTCTGCCTAATGTTCCATACAGATTTTTACATTTTTTATTTTACTAGGCAAGTCAGTTAAGAATAAATTCTTATTTTCAATGACAGCCTAGGAACAGTGGGTTAACTGCCTGTTCAGGGGCAGAACGACAGATTTGTACCTTGTCGGCTCAGGGATTCCAACTTGCAACCTTTCAGTTATTAGTCCAACACTCTAACCACTAGGCCACCCTGCCGCCCCAGATATGAAGACATACGGTAGATGGTGTCCACAAGCCTATCCTGTATCAGCCTCAAACTTGCGCTCAACTTCGCTTCCAATTATCTGTTTCGTATTTGTTCTGAATAGGTCCAAATGTATGAGATCTCAACATCACGCAGGCATGAAATTATTAAGAGAAATCTGACTTCTGAGGAACAATTTGAGGAAAACATCAGTAACCTTGTCTCTCGAGAAGTTCTAGTCCGGTGTTTCCCAAACTCGGTCCCGGGGACCCCAAGAGGTGCACGTTTAGTTTTTTCCCTAGCGCTACACAGCTGATTCAAATAATCAAAGCTTGATGATGAGTTAATTATTAGTATCAGCTGAGTTGTGCTAGGTACAAAAACCAAAACGTGCGCCCCTTGGGGTCCCCGGGACCGAGTTTGGGAAAAGCTGTCTATAGTCTATGAGAAACTCTCTCCTCCCTCTGGTTTTCTCCAGCTCAAAGCTTGGGCTTCAGAAGTCACATGTGTCTGTCTCACTGCTGAGCGCTCTGACAACGAAATTAGCAAAATGATTCATTCATTTCTCAAGGCAGAATGTTTGCTTGGTAAGCAGCTGGTTGGGCCTGTGAAATATTTTAAGATTTTAAGATTCTAGTTATTTATTCAATACTATTGCCAAGTTGATACAGGGATGCTTGGCTGTGATATCAAATCATTCTACTTAAAACAATTCTCAGTAGGTTATATAATCACTCTGTAGCAGTTAGTTGCAATTGCATGCTCTTACAATAAGAAATCCAAATGTTTGCGCTTTACACAGTATGGCAATTATTGATAAAGTGACAAATGCCTATAGCAAAACACCTGTTCTAAGGGCCTGGAAGAACCTTCTCCTCTAGTGCACCATGTATGAGCAGATGATACTTTTGTAGGCCTGTCTAATCGGCGAGATCACCGTCTGTTATTATAACACCGTCCTGTAGCTGTTCGCCTGTCAGGGCTGAGTCCAAACCTTGGAGGTGTCTGTCAATTAGTATTCCTTTACACCGACTCTCAGCATATGACTCCTCTCAAACACGTGCGCTCTTGACACGAGCATGATGAATGACAATACCGACTGTGAATCGAAATGTCACGAACTCCTTTTCCATACCCTGTGCATTTTCTTGATCGAAAGTGATGACAAATGAGCTGTGTTAGCCTTCTGACATGCGTAACACTTCTCATGTACCTGCGGAATTGTCATTTCAAAAGATTTAAACGTACAAGAGCAACAGCGTTTAGATGTGAATAGGCTACACTGAACTAACACTACTGGAAAGCAATGCAGTAGAAATGCCTTTATATTTGAGTGTAAAACTATCAGTCGGCATGATCTCGCTGCAATGTGCAGAACTAAATGTTAACCTAGCCTGTCACTGTTGACCCGCGGGAAAGGCAGACAGTTACCTGTTCCAGGTGTCTCCGGTACCCACTTCAGCGGACCGATCTGTCGCACCTGGAAAGCGGTCTTCACCTCATGACAGCTGTACGCGCCAACATCCTCTACTTTCAGCAGAAACAGAACAGCCAGCCAAATCCAGCAGAAGTTTACACGTGTGCATATTGCTCGGAACATTGCCGCATCTCAATCCAGGTATCAGTAGGTTAGTGTGAATCGATGATTTCACCGCCGGTTAAGAAAATGTACTACACAAATCAAATGGAGCTGTTGTTACAATTAAACGTCCATGACACGAGGTCTGCATCGGGTTCTCACATTATTGGTTTTAATGCATAAAGGCCCTTCCACACCGAGCCTATAGGATCTTGTCTTGAGGAGGGGAGAGACGGTATTGTAGTAGACGAAGATTGGTAGACGTCCCACACTCAACAGGCGCTGTTCGACTGCGTGCATACTTCTCTCCCCCAAGCCATGCGCTTCTCTCCGAAGCTATGCACACGCGTTCACTCTCACCCCACCCTCTGATGATCAGAACGGGTGTCAGATATGAATAATTAATATCTCATTTTCAGGTTGGGCCATTTCATTTCATCAAAGATTTTCTGTAGGCTATATTTCAAGTGTCACGTTTTTAATGGCACAGTGCACACAGTGAAATGCCTTTCCTGCAAGCTCTAACTGCAACAATGCAGTAATCAATAACACTGTAATACTAAACATAACACATGGCTTCATGATGGATTGTGCATTGACATACAACTATATCTAGTGTTCCCATATGGTCTAGACTAGAGTCTCGAGAGTCTAGACTCATTGGTGGGTCACTGGCGATTCCTTTTAGGTCATGTTGACATGTTATTCGTGTATTAGACCTGGGAAATCCATAGCCTACACTTTAGATCTGTCACACCCACAACACAACGAAGGAGACCAAAATCAAATCAAATGTTATTCGTCACGGTATAAAAGGTTCATCGAAATGCTTGTGCGCTAGCTCCCTCAACATTGAAGTACAATAAGCAATCATCAGAAGTGAAATACAAAAAAATAACAAGCAGAAGAGGTAGGTAGCCCTAGTATGCTCAATAGCCTGATATGTACATAATATCGAATGGGCACACACCGGTTGAATCAACATTGTTTCCACGTCATTTCAATAAAATTAGGTTAAACCAACGTGGAATAAACGTTCATTTGACGTCTATGCCCAATGGGTTGGATATTTATATTTGGTGTATGGCCAATATACAATGGCTAAGGGCTGTTTTTATGCACGACACAGTGCCTGGATACAGCAGTTAGCCATGGTATATTGGCCATATACCACAAACCCCCGAGGTCTTTTAAGGCTTTTATACACTGGTTACCAACTTAATTAGAACAGTAAGAAGTCATTTTGGGGCATACCGGTGGTAAACAGTCTGATATACCATGGCTTTCAGCCGATCAGCATTCAGGGCTTGAACCACCCAGTTTATAAAACAGTATAGATAATGACATCCTATTTAACCAATAAAGGGCATGGTTGATTAATTCAAAATCTACATCTAATGGAATTCAAAGTGTCACTTGAGTTTGACAATCTGACATATCAGGCTTTATAAAAATAACTTTTATAAAAACATTTTAAACAATTATTTATTATGCAATGCAAATAGGCCTATATGGTCTTAGGAATCAAATTCCAGGTGACTGAATAATATTTTGGTGAATGGTGACAGTGAAAAATGTACCCGAACACGCAGCTGTAAATGGCTATTTTGCCATTATGGATTATGGAAAAAACGAACTTTCTGACAACCATGCTGGAGCAAATACAGGACTGTTTAGTGTACTATACTGCCCTCAGCTGGTGAAATTGCAAAGCACACAATTGATTTTATTTAACTAGGAGTCAGTTAAGAACCAATTCTTATTTATAATGACGGGCTACCATGGACTATCCCTTTAGACCAGGGCTCCACATGAACTTTTTTCGAGACTTGTCATTCGGGCAAGTAGGACTGATTCTTTACATGTCCAAAAACTCAAGTCACTCCCCCCCAAAAAAGCAAAAGCAAACATATGTGACACCATGGGCCAAAAAGGTGACTTAAAATTGTGTGGTATGATGCAAAGTACCACTTCGCAAAATAACATGAATTAGTATCACTGGTATTGACAATGGAATGCTGCTAGTCTCTGATACCATGTATTATATATCTCCTGCGTTGTGGCCTTGAGCAAGGCACTCAACCCCCCACAAAGTAAAATACTGCACTGACAGGCTACTGATTAAAACACATGTGGTCCGTCTCCATCTGCAGAGATACTGGGTGTGCAGGCTTTTGATCCAACCCTGCTCAAACACACCAGAGTCAGTCTATCAAGGTCCTGCTGAGCAGTTATTTTTTTTTTTTTTTTGTTTTTTTTACAATGTGGTGTTCAACTGGGTTGGAACAAAAGCCTGCACGTCCAATAGCTCCCGAGGACTCTCCGGGATGGTTGACCACCCTGCAATTACAACCAAATAGGTTTTATGTCTTTATAAAAAAATGATTCCCTCATTCAATGAACCAGAGATTAAATGCCTAGGGTGGGCGAGGTAGCGAACTAAGACGTGTATCTATTTGTAAGGTTAAAATATTCAGCGTTCAGGGGAGATCATGACAGCATAGGAGTTACTTCTCAATTAGGCTATTCTAATCAAATGTTTTTTTTTTACTTTGTCAGAATTACATGGCCAGTATTGAATAGAAGAGAATCCTAGCAAATGTTGAGCGTCAAGGCAGGCAGGGGTCGATAATCTAGAGTATAGGGGCAAAGGTACAGGATGGCAGGCAGGGTCAAATCCGCCATAGGTCAGTAATCCAGAGGTGGGCCAAAGGTACAGGACAGCAGGCATGCGGGCTCAGAGTCAGGACAGGTAGAGTAGTCGGGCAGGCGGGCTCAGGGTCAGGACAGGCAGAGTAGTTGGGCAGGCGGGCTCAGGGTCAGGACAGGCAGAGTAGTCGGGCAGGCGGGCTCAGGGTCAGGACAGGCAGAGTAGTTGGGCAGGCGGGCTCAGGGTCAGGACAGGCAGAGTAGTTGGGCAGGCGGGCTCAGGGTCAGGACAGGCAGAGTAGTTGGGCAGGCGGGCTCAGGGTCAGGACAGGCAGAGTAGTTGGGCAGGCGGGCTCAGGGTCAGGACAGGCAGAGTAGTCGGGCAGGCGGGCTCAGGGTCAGGACAGGCAGAGTAGTCGGGCAGGCGGGCTCAGGGTCAGGACAGGCAGAGTAGTCGGGCAGGCGGGCTCAGGGTCAGGACAGGCAGAGTAGTTGGGCAGGCGGGCTCTTGGTTGCAGACGGCGATATGATTGGTTTTCGCAACCAGAAATTTCCTCGACTCACCGTTGGCAACGAGACACATCCTATTCCTGCACGGGGCTTTTGACTATGCATATTTTATGTTAAAAAATATATATATATATTGAATATATGTGTGTTAGTGACACACTGTTATTTGTCCAAATCAAAATAAAGGCTGTTTACTGAAAGAAAAACATGCTGCAGCCTAAATCATTGAGAGAACACATGGCAGAGTAGTTTCAGGCCACCCCATCCCTGCCCTTTGAATACACTGCACGCCATGTCAATGAAACAGAACTCAGGGCTGGGTGGATAAAAAGAAAGCGATAGAACAGAACAAAGTAAAAGAGAGTAAAAACCACATGACTAGAATAAAACTTCAGTATTTTATTCTTATTAACACAAAAAATAAGCTGCGTTGGCCGGGAATCGAACCCGGGTCAACTGCTTGGAAGGCAGCTATGCTCACCACTATACCACCAACGCCTACCTGAAATCTACCGCCGAGAGTTCTGGTTTTGAAAGTGACATACATTATATTCCTAACAAGCTGCATCACGCGGTTAATTTCAAAGGGTGAGTCAAACAAAATATCTTATTTCACTGGCCGGGAATCGAACACGAGTACACAGCTCGGAAGAAAACTACGCGAAACACTGCGTATCTAAATTAGCTGTAACTGTCCGCTTTTGAAAGGGTAAGTGAAAGAAAGCCTACGTTTTACATTACCAGATCAATTTCATTTTAATGTAAGGCTTAAGAGTCTTTGCATTGTAACACAATTGAAGTGTTTGAATTTGATATAAAAACAATTTCGGCAGACGACAAAACACCAAATTATGTTGCCAACATTTTACTCTCCCGTGGGCTGAAGAGACTGTTGGTAAAACTACTGCCCCCTGTGAGGATCGAACTCACGACCTTCAGATTATGAGACTGACGCGCTACCTACTGCGCTAAGGAGGCTTCTGGTATAACTGATAATTTCATCATGGAAGAATGGTCAATTCATGTACATTTCGTTGGAACGTGAACACCATGTTTAACCCATGGCGCCGGAGGGGATAGCTGCTGTTTTACGGGCTCCTAACCAACTGTGCTATTTTGTAATTTTTGTATATTGTCTTTTTTTTTTTATGTTGTTTGTAACTTATTTTGTACCACCACTTTGTCTGGAGACACAGCCCTGCTCCATGTTCTTTTAGCAGTTTTTGTCCTGTAACTCCTGGAATCCTTACTGTCCGTTAAGACAAGGCTTCCATTTGGCAGTTTTCTGAACCTGGGCTCCATGTCTGCTGTGAAAATAAAGGGGAAAGTTTGTATTTAATAAGCATAAATAATATACATTTTAATCAGTGAGCAGACTGGATTAATAGATGGGACAATAAAATGAAGTATATCAACTGTAGCTACTTGTGTTGTTATCTTAAGCTACTTGCTAAAATGACATTTATACCACAAACAGACACACCAGCATAAGCAAGAGCATAGGATATGGCTTGTGCCTTTTGATTCATATATATATATTTTTTTTTCACCTTTATTTAACCAGGTAGGCAACAAGTTCTCTCATTTACAATTGCGACCTGGCCAAGATAAAGCAAAAAAGTTGACACATACAACGACACAGTGTTACACATGGAGTAAAACAAACATACAGTCAATAATACAGTATAAACAAGTCTATATACGACGTGAGCAAATGAGGTGAGATAAGGGAGGTAAAGGCAAAAAAAAGGCCATGGTGGCAAAGTAAATACAATATAGCAAGTAAAACACTGGAATGGTAGATTTGCAGTGGAAGAATGTGCAAAGTAGAAATAAAAAATAATGGGGTGCAAAGGAGCTAAATAAATAAATAAAATACAGTAGGGAAAGAGGTAGTTGTTTGGGCTAAATTATAGGTGGGCTATGTACAGGTGCAGTAATCTGTGAGCTGCTCTGACAGTTGGTGCTTAAAGCTAGTGAGGGAGATAAGTGTTTCCAGATTCAGAGATTTTTGTAGTTCGTTCCAGTCATTGACAGCAGAGAACTGGAAGGAGAGGCGGCCAAAGAAATAATTGGTTTTGGGGGCGACTAGAGAGATATACCTGCTGGAGCGCGTGCTACAGGTGGGAGATGCTATGGTGACCAGCGAGCTGAGATAAGGGGGACTTTACCTAGCAGGGTCTTGTAGATGACATGGAGCCAGTGGGTTTGGCGACGAGTATGAAGCGAGGGCCAGCCAACGAGAGCGTACAGGTCGCAATGGTGGGTAGTATATGGGGCTTTGGTGACAAAACGGATGGCACTGTGATAGACTGCATCCAATTTGTTGAGTAGGGTATTGGAGGCTATTTTGTAAATGACATCGCCAAAGTCGAGGATTGGTAGGATGGTCAGTTTTACAAGGAAGGGTATGTTTGGCAGCATGAGTGAAGGATACTTTGTTGCGAAATAGGAAGCCAATTCTAGATTTAACTTTGGATTGGAGATGTTTGATATGGGTCTGGAAGGAGAGTTTACAGTCTAACCAGACACCTAAGTATTTGTAGTTGTCCGCGTATTCTAAGTCAGAGCCGTCCAGAGTAGTGATGTTGGACAGGCGGGTAGGTGCAGGTAGCGATCGGTTGAAGAGCATGCATTTAGTTTTACTTGTATTTAAGAGCAATTGGAGGCCACAGAAGGAGAGTTGTATGGCACTGAAGCTTGCCTGGAGGGTTGTTAACACAGTGTCCAAAGAAGGGCCAGAAGTATACAGAATGGTGTCGTCTTAACATTAACATGATGACCCGAACCTATTTGATATCAAGACAGTGTTTGCACTATAGCTATGTCTAGTCCAAATAGCTACATTAAAAAGAGGTTTGAAAAACTACTTCTCCAAAATACACTGTTTAGATTGCTAGCAAATAATAATAAGCAAATAATAACTCCAGTTTAGTATGGAAATAGTTGGGTTAACAGACTATTTTGGTCAGAGTCATCGGACGTTAAACTAGCTGACGTTCCTTCGATAACGTGTTGGTGTCAAAACACCAGTTCACTAACGCGTTAGATAACGTTACTGTAGCGACACTGTCACTCTTGATAACCGTGCTAACATATTACTGCAGCCTAATACACTGATCTTACCTGCTAGATATTCTGATCGATGATGATGAATGAAAACGGCAGACAACAATAATTGTAGCTAACGTTACTCCAGAAAAGAAAGATATCTCGCCAAAATAACCTGAGAGGAAATGTGTTTTTCCATGGTCTAATTCTAGCTTTTAAAGGTCCCGCCATAGCTCATAGTAAACGTTACTTCAGAAAATAAAGATAACTCCCGAACAAACTTACCTGAGAGGAAATATATTTTTCCATGGTCCTCTTCTCGAGTTTAAAGGTCCGGCCATAGCTATATCCTCATTGGTTAATTATTGATTACCTCTTGGTTGCACTGGCATCTCGGATTGGATGGCGAGTGCAATTCTTGGTAACGTCCTGGTTGCGGACGGCAATATGATTGGTTGTCGCAACCAGAAATGTCCTCGACCCACGGTTGTCAGGGGGTGCCAAGGAGGCTTGCATCAAACTGAGTGTAATGGGTCCTAAGTGTAGCTGATGTAGAGAGTCAGGCGCATGACAGCAGATATGAGTAATCAACATACTTTTACTCAAAATGTCAAATATACACAGTAACAAATACACGCACACCATGACAGACCGAAAATACAATAAACAATCACTCACAAAATACCACATGGGGAACAGAGGGTTAAATAATAAACAAGTAATTAGTTGAGTGAAACAAGGTGTGAAAAGACAAACAAATGGAAAATGAAAAGTGGATCGGCGGTGGCGAGAAAGCCGGTGACGTCGGCCACCGAACGCCACCCGAACAAGGAGAATGACCGCGACTTCGGCGGAACTCGTGACACCTAGAAACAGATTTTGATTAAACGTTTCTGATTGGAAAATGTTGTCATATTATTATATATTATAATATAATTATATATTATATTATATGATTAGGGTTAATATGATTGGGCAGTACAAAATAATCAAACAATTATATTTTTTGCCACTTATAGTTTAGTATAAAGTTTCTGATAATATAAATTATTATATATATTTTTTGTTACAGTACATTAGAATATACATTTCCAAATAGAAGTCAGCAAGGGACACAGCCAATTGACAATGACATTAGATAGTTAATTATACCCTATCTGAATCCTATATATAATATGAGGTCTGAAAATATTTGATCCGAACAATGAATTGAGGGCCCTCCTTTGTTAAGTTTTCAATGTGTGGGTCTTCCCAACTGGCAGACAGCTGAGCCACATTTGCCTGGTCACACACACTCTCCAAATGTAACATGCACCTGAAATGTGAGCCACCACCTCTCTTTTCGACTCAGCCCTATAGTGTACATCACATGTTCAAATCAAATCAAATTGTATTAGTCAGATGCGTTGAATAAAACAGCTGTAGACCTTACAGTGAAATTCTTACATACAAGCCCATAACCAACAATGCAATTTTAAAAAACGAACAAGAATAAGAAAGAAAAGGAACAAGTAATTCAAGAGCAGCAGTAAAATAACAATAGCGAGACTATGATTAGATGTTCAGGAGTTTTATGGCTTGGGGGTAGAAGATGTTTAGAAGTCTCTTGGCGCTCCGGTACCGCTTGCCGTGCGGTAGCAGAGAGAACAGTCTATGATGACTAGGGTGGTTGGAGTCTTTGACCATTTTTAGGGCCTTCCTCTGACACCACCTGGTATAGAGGTCCTGGATGGCAGGAAGCTTGGCCCCAGTGATGTACTGTGCCGTACGCACTACCCTCTGTAGTGCCTTGCGGTCGGAGGCCAAGCAGTTGCCATACCTGGCAGTGATGCAACCAGTTAGGATGCTCTCGATGGTGTAGCTGTCGAACCTTTTGAGGATCTGAAGACCCATGCCAAATCTTTTCAGTCTCCTGAGGCGGAATAGGTTTTGTCGTGCCCATGACTGTCTTGGTGTGCTTGGACCATGTTAGTTTGTTGGTGATGTGGACACCAAGGAACTTGAAGCTCTCAAACTGCTCCACTACAGCCCCGTCAATAGAATGGGGGTGTGCTCAGTCCTCCTTTTGCTGTAGCCCACAATCATCTCCATTTGTCTTGATCAAGTTGAGGGAGAGGTTGTTGTCCTGGCACTACACGGCCAGGTCTCTGATCTCCTCCATATAGGCTGTTTGTCATTGTTGGTGATCAGGCCTACTACTGTTTTGTCACTGGCAAAATTAATGATGGAGTTGGAGTCGTGCCTGGCCATGTAGTCATTAGTGAACAAGGAGTACAGGAGGGGACAGAGCACGCACCCCTGAGGGGCCCCTGTGTTGAGGATCAGTATGGCGGATGTGTTGCTACTTACCTTTACCACCTGGGGGCAGCCCGTCAGGAAGTCCAGGATCCAGTTGCAGAGGGAGGTATTTAGTCCCAGGGTCCTTAGCTTATTGATGAGCTTTGAGGGCACTATGGTGTTGAACGCTGAGCTGTATTCAATGAATAGCATTCTCGCATAGGTGTTCCTTTTGTCCAGCTGGGAAAGGGCCGTGTGGAGTGCAATAGAGATTGCATCGTCTGTGGATCTGGTTTCTGGGATAATGGTGTTGATGTGAGCCATGACCAGCCTTTCAAACCACTTCATGTCTACAGACGCGAGTCATTTAGGCAGGTTACCTTAGTGTTTGTGGGCACAGGGACTATGGTGGTCTGCTTAAAACATGTTGGTATTAAAGACTCGGACAGGGTGAGGTTGAAAATGTCAGTGAAGACACTTGCCAGTTGGTCAGCGCATGTTGTCGAAATACACGTCTTGGTAATCTGTCTGGCCCTGTGGCCTTGTGAATGTTGACCTGTTTAAAGGTCTTACTCACATCGGCTGTGGAGAGCGTGATCACACAGTCATCCGGAACAGCTGGTGCTCTCATGCGTGTTTCAGTATTATTGCCTTGTAGCGAGCATACAAGTAGTTTGGCTCGTCTGGTAGGCTCGTGTCACTGGGCAGCTCTTGGCTCTGCTTCCCTTTGTAGTCTATAATGGTTGGCAAGCCCTGCCACATCTGACAATTCGATCTTAGTCCTGTTTGATGGTTCGTCGGAGGGCATACCAGGATTTCTTATAAGCTTACGGGTTAGAGTCTCTCTCCTTGAAAGTGGCAGCTCTAGCCTTTAGCTCAGTGCGGACGTGGTCTGTAGTCCATGGCTTCTGGTTGCGGTATGTACGAATGGTCACCGTGGGGTCGACGTCATCGATGCACTTATTGATGAAGCCAATGACTGATGTGGTGTACTCCTCAATGCCATCGGAAGAATCCCGGAACATATTCCAGTCTGTTCTAGCAAAACAAGCAACATTATGTACTAAATACGTTTTAAAAAATAAGTTACAAACAACGCAAAAAAAACAACAACAAAAAAACAAATTGGTTAGGAGCACGTAAAACTTCTCTGGCGCCCCCGTGATGTTAGTGTGCAACATGAAAATGCTAAGCAGGCCTTCTCTAACCTTGTGATACAAAGGATTGGGATTGAAGAATGTATGTGAGTGCAAATAGTAATCCTAGACCATTTCTTTAAATTACTTGTCCTATAGGCTAATAACGGTATAATCTTGCCCAATTACTTCATGTACCTATTCTATAAACTGGTTGTAAAGGTTTTTGCGACTCCCGTACATTACAATTACCCCTTAACTATTCATTCCAGTTTCCGTAGTGTAGTGGTTATCACGTTCGCCTAACACGCGAAAGGTCCCCGGTTCGAGACCGGGCGGAAACACTTTTTACATCACCCTAGGAATCAAATCTTTTCCTTGTTGTCTTCAAATCCTAACCCTGGAGGACTGGAGTACTGCTCGTGTTCTGTTCTACCAAATAACTAACTGGACACGTCTGATTTTGGAATGAGATGTTTGACAAGCAAGTGTCCACACACTTTTGGTCATATAGTGTATTTCATCCGTGTGGAAAAGTGCAACTGAAGTACAAAATTAGTCCTTTTCCATTCATGATTTGATGTGAGGCGACTAATGCATAGCCTGGACATCAGTTGTGTAAATCTATGTTGGTTTTATGATGTCTGTATTTCCCCATCAATTAATGTAATCTATGTTGTAGCTGCCTAAAAAACAGTTAAAAATAACATTTATGCTTAGACTGCCAATCTGCACCCACCTGGTATCCCAGCTCTAAATCAGTCCTTGATTAGATGAGAAGAATGAAAAAAAGCAATGAAACTGACTTCAAGGTCCAGATATGAATTTGAGAGAGCTATTCTAATTGAAACAGTAAATTATTGCAAATATCAATGTCACTTAGTAGGACAACTTGTATACGTTTGCTTTTAACATTTAATGACACATACACATTGGCATATGGTACCAAATGCACTAAAGATTCAACTAGTAATACAATAAAAGAAAATTATGTGGCCAGTACGGGTATCGAACCCGCGACCTTCGCGTTATTAGCACGACGCTCTAACCAACTGAGCTAACCGGCCATATATACAATAAGGAAAAAGTTATACGTTTAGAACCTTCTCAGGAGACATAGTTGAGTGCTCTGACAAATTTTATTATTTTACGTAATGTGCATCGGTCAATATCACAAAACAGTTCCATTTGGACCATGCAACATTTTCCATTTTTATTTCCGAATTGATATTCCTTTTCTGTTTTACTATAAAAAGGGAAATATTAGACTTGTAGAAAAACATGTTGGCCAAGCTCCAGCATTTAATTAATTATAAACACATTTTCAGTGGATCAGCCATATAATATGTCCACCCTGTTACAGACAACCACTTAACTATCTTTAATTACTTTCATTGGACTATTTTAATAATATTTACATTTTCGTAAAGCTATTGTGTCCCCTTGTCAACCCTGTCCATTTGTTCTGGTCAAATTATAAAGAAATAACAGATGTTGTATACAATCACTGTAACGTTATTATTTCATAATGCATTTCATATTTTTTTGAAAACCAAAATCAAAAACCGTGATTATCTTTTAAATAATTGAACCGAAACCGAACCGACCTCAAAAAGCACTAGTCGCTAAACCTTATAATCTGTAGTAAGTGGGAAACTGCAGTTGCTCCAAGCAAATTATAACAGAATATTGCTGGAGCAAACAGTCGATTTCACGTTTGTAATCTGCCACCATTCTCTGTTTAGTGATAGCAAACTGTGAAAAACTAGACATACCAACAGAAAATGTATTGTGTTTGGACACAGTCAAATACATGAAAGGCAATCCTGTGGTTTCAGACCTCGTGGCGCAACGGTAGCGCGTCTGACTCCAGATCAGAAGGTTGCGTGTTCAAATCACGTCGGGGTCAGTATTTTTAATGGTCTGTTATAATTGAAAAACTCAAATTGTTGCCACATAGCCAGCTCCAAGCTATAGAATCAGTGAGTATGTCGTGAACTAAAGTTAAAACTGTTTTAATATCTAATCTAACATTCAAAATGTAAGCCCCAGACAAACATAAGCAAACAACATGCCATTGCCAGGACAATATTTAAATATTTAACCTCATACTTGTCTCTGCTTGCACGTGTGTAATGGGTATGTACTCTGTTTACAAAGGATCTATAACAATATGAATATACAAATTTCGTCCCTATTCAATCTGAAATATTGTTAAATGTTTTGGATAAAATTATAACTGAAAGAGTGTACAAATTCAATCTGCAAATTCAATCTGCAGTACCAGAGAGCGCTCTGGGCGTTTGTAAATTCAGAGCGTTTCGCTCTCGGAGTGTTCAGAGCGCACGCTGGACGCTCTGGTCGAGGAGTGGTATGGGGGGTGATTCATGCCAGAATTGGTGAAGCTACTGATAACTCTCACCAAGTCACCTAACGTCTCGCGTCTTGTGACGGCCGCCCGCCCAACAACCTGCCCGCTTGACCCTATCCCCTCCTCTCTTCTCCAGACCATTTCCGGAGACCTTCTCCCTTACCTCACCTCGCTCATCAACTCATCCCTGACTTCTGGCTACGTCCCTTCCGTCTTCAAGAGAGCGAGAGTTGCACCCCTTCTGAAAAAACCTACACTCGATCCCTCCGATGTCAACAACTACAGACCAGTATCCCTTCTTTCTTTTCTCTCCAAAACTCTCGAACGTGCCGTCCTTGGCCAGCTCTCCCGCTATCTCTCTCAGAATGACCTTCTTGATCCAAATCAGTGAGGTTTCAAGACTAGTCATTCAACTGAGACTGCTCTTCTCTGTATCACGGAGGCGCTCCGCACTGCTAAAGCTAACTCTCTCTCCTCTGCTCTCATCCTTCTAGACCTATCGGCTGCCTTCGATACTGTGAACCATCAGATTCTCCTCTCCACCCTCTCCGAGTTGGGCATCTCCGGCGCGGCCCACGCTTGGATTGCGTCCTACCTGACAGGTCGCTCCTACCAGGTGGCGTGGCGAGAATCTGTCTCCTCACCACGCGCTCTCACCACTGGTGTCCCCCAGGGCTCTGTTCTAGGCCCTCTCCTATTCTCGCTATACACCAAGTCACTTGGCTCTGTCATAACCTCACATGGTCTCTCCTATCATTGCTATTGCAGACGACACACAATTAATCTTCTCCTTTCCCCCTTCTGATGACCAGGTGGCGAATCGCATCTCTGCATGTCTGGCAGACATATCAGTGTGGATGACGGATCACCACCTCAAGCTGAACCTCGGCAAGACGGAGCTGCTCTTCCTCCCGGGGAAGGACTGCCCGTTCCATGATCTCGCCATCACGGTTGACAACTCCATTGTGTCCTCCTCCCAGAGCGCTAAGAACCTTGGCGTGATCCTGGACAACACCCTGTCGTTCTCAACTAACATCAAGGCGGTGGCCCGTTCCTGTAGGTTCATGCTCTACAACATCCGCAGAGTACGACCCTGCCTCACACAGGAAGCGGCGCAGGTCCTCATCCAGGCACTTGTCATCTCCCGTCTGGATTACTGCAACTCGCTGTTGGCTGGGCTCCCTGCCTGTGCCATTAAACCCCTACAACTCATCCAGAACGCCGCAGCCCGTCTGGTGTTCAACCTTCCCAAGTTCTCTCACGTCACCCCGCTCCTCCGCTCTCTCCACTGGCTTCCAGTTGAAGCTCGCATCCGCTACAAGACCATGGTGCTTGCCTACGGAGCTGTGAGGGGAACGGCACCTCAGTACCTCCAGATTCTGATCAGGCCCTACACCCAAACAAGGGCACTGCGTTCATCCACCTCTGGCCTGCTCGCCTCCCTACCACTGAGGAAGTACAGTTCCCGCTCAGCCCAGTCAAAACTGTTCGCTGCTCTGGCCCCCCAATGGTGGAACAAACTCCCTCACGACGCCAGGACAGCGGAGTCAATCACCACCTTCCGGAGACACCTGAAACCCCACCTCTTTAAGGAATACCTAGGATAGGATAAGTAATCCTTCTCACCCCCCTTTTAAGATTTAGATGCACTATTGTAAAGTGACTGTTCCACTGGATGTCATAAGGTGAATGCACCAATTTGTAAGTCGCTCTGGATAAGAGCGTCTGCTAAATGACTTAAATGTAATGTAATGTAAATGTCTTCCTAGCGCCATAAAATAACGCCATTAATTAACATTGACTGTCAATGGAGACAAGTTTGTTTCCAAGGCGTCAAACTGCCGACGCATTCATGTCACGTGACACGTACACGTCATGTAGACGTAGTGTTCACGTCACGTAACGTGTCACTGACACGTCATATGTCCGTTTGCGTGTAAGTTTATTATGATGTTACTACATGTGTTACGCATTACGTGTTAGTGTCTGTTGAGTTCATCAGTTTCATTTGTCGACTTAGCTAAAATAGGATGATCATCTCAATGCAAAAATGATTAGGCTAGTTGGTATCACAGCCACCATTACTGTGTAGATATGCCTATTTCTTGCATCAATACAAACATAAGGGTTTCTTGGCAGCCTAGTAGTTAGGGTGGTGGGCCAGTAATTGTAAGGTTGCTAGATTGAATCCCAAAGCTGACAAACTTTTTTTTGTCATTTTTCCCGGGCAAGGCAGTTAACCCATGAATACGTGGATTTCGGTTTAGGCAGCCCCCGCACCTCTCTGATTCAGAGGGGTTGGGTTAAATGCGGAAAATACATTTCAGTTGAATATATTCAGTTGCACAACTGACTAGACTTCCGGCGCCGACAGAGATGGCCGCCTCGCTTCGCGTTCCTAGGAAACTATGCAGTTTTTTGTTTTTTTACGTGTTATTTCTTACATTAGTACCCCAGGTCATCTTAGGTTTCATTACATACAGTCGAGAAGAACTACTGAATATAAGATCAGCGTCAACTCACCATCAGTACGACCAAGAATATGTTTTCCGCGACGCGGATCCTGTGTTCTGCCTTACAAACAGGTCAACGGAATTGATTCCATGCAGCGACCCCCAAAAAAAACGACTTCGTAAAAGAGGGAAACGTAGCGGTCTTCTGGTCAGACTCCGGACACGGGCACATCGCGCACCACTCCCTAGCATTCTTCTTGCCAATGTCCAGTATCTTGACAACAAGGTTGATGAAATCCGAGCAAGGGTAGCATTCCAGAGGGACATCAGAGACTGTAACGTCCTCTGCTTCACGGAAACATGGCTCACTGGGAAGACGCTATCCGAGGCGGTGCAACCAACGGGTTTCTCCACGCATCGCGCCGACAGAAACAAACATCTTTCTGGTAAGAAGAGTGGCGGGGGCGTATGCCTCATGACTAACGAGACATGGTGTGATGAAATAAACATACAGGAACTCAAATCCTTCTGTTCACCTGATTTAGAATTCCTCACAATCAAATGTAGACCGCATTATCTACCAAGAGAATTCTCTTCGATTATAATCACAGCCGTATATACCCCCAAGCAGACACATCGATGGCTCTGAACAAACTTTATTTAACTCTTTGCAAACTGGAAACCATTTATCCGGAGGCTGCATTCATTGTAGCTGGGGATTTTAACAAAGCTAATCTGAAAACAAGACTCCCTAAATTTTATCAGCATATCGATTGCGCAACCAGGGGTGGTAAAACCTTGGATCATTGTTACTCTAACTTCCGCGACGCATATAAGGCTCTGCCCCGCCCCCCTTTTGGAAAAGCTGACCACGACTCCATTTTGTTGATCCCTGCCTACAGACAGAAACTTAAACAAGAGGCTCCCACGCTGAGGTCTGTCCAACGCTGGTCCGACCAAGCTGACTCCACACTCCAAGACTGCTTCCATCACGTGGACTGGGACATGTTTCGTATTGCGTCAGATAAAAATATTGACGAATACGCTGATTCGGTGTGCGAGTTCATTAGAACGTGCGTTGAAGATGTCATTCCCATAGCAACGATAAAAACATTCCCTAACCAGAAACCGTGGATTGATGGCAGCATTCGCGTGAAACTGAAAGTGCGAACCACTGCTTTTAATCAGGGCAAGGTGTCTGGTAACATGACCGAATACAAACAGTGCAGCTATTCCCTCCGCAAGGCTATCAAACAAGCTAAGCGTCAGTACAGAGACAAAGTAGAATCTTAATTCAACGGCTCAGACACAAGAGGCATGTGGCAGGGTCTACAGTCAATCACGGACTACAAGAAGAAACCCAGCCCAGTCACGGACCAGGATGTCTTGCTCCCAGGCAGACTAAATAACTTTTTTGCACGCTTTGAGGACAATACAGTGCCACTGACACGGCCTGCAACGAAAACATGCGGTCTCTCCTTCACTGCAGCCGAGGTGAGTAAGACATTTAAACGTGTTAACCCTCGCACGTCTGCAGGCCCAGACGGCATCCCCAGCCGCGCCCTCAGAGCATGCGCAGACCAGCTGGCCGGTGTGTTTACAGACATATTCAATCAATCCCTATGCCAGTCTGCTGTTCCCACATGCTTCAAGAGGGCCACCATTGTTCCTGTTCCCAAGAAAGCTAAGGTAACTGAGCTAAACGACTACAGCCACGTAGCACTCACTTCCGTCATCATGAAGTGCTTTGAGAGACTAGTCAAGGACCATATCACCTCCACCCTACCTGACACCCTAGACCCACTCCAATTTGCTTACCGCCCAAATAGGTCCACAGACGATGCAATCTCAACCACACTGCACACTGCCCTAACCCACCTGGACAAGAGGAATACCTATGTGAGAATGCTGTTCATCGACTACAGCTCGGCATTCAACACCATAGTACCCTCCAAGCTCGTCATCAAGCTCGAGACCCTGGGTCTCGACCCCGCCCTGTGCAACTGGGTACTGGCCTTCCCGATGGGCCGCCCCCAGGTGGTGAGGGTAGGCAACAACATCTCCTCCCCGCTGATCCTCAACACGGGGGCCTCACAAGGGTGCATTCTGAGCCCTCTCCTGTACTCCCTGTTCACCCACGACTGCGTGGCCACGCACGCCTCCAACTCAATCATCAAGTTTGCGGACGACACAACAGTGGTAGGCTTGATTACCAACAACGACGAGACGGCCTACAGGGAGGAGGTGAGGGCCCTCGGAGTGTGGTGTCAGGAAAATAACCTCACACTCAACGTCAACAAAACTAAGGAGATGATTGTGGACTTCAGGAAACAGCAGAGGGAACACCCCCTATCCACATCGATGGAACAGTAGTGGAGAGGGTAGCAAGTTTTAAGTTCCTCGGCATACACATCACAGACAAACTGAATTGGTCCACTCACACTGACAGCGTCGTGAAGAAGGCGCAGCAGCGCCTCTTCAACCTCAGGAGGCTGAAGAAATTCGGCTTGTCACCAAAAGCACTCACAAACTTCTACAGATGCACAATCGAGAGCATCCTGGCGGGCTGTATCACCGCCTGGTACGGCAACTGCTCCGCCCTCAACCGTAAGGCTTTCCAGAGGGTAGTGAGGTCTGCACACCGCATCACCGGGGGCAAACTACCTGCCCTCCAGGACACCTACACCACCCGATGTTACAGGAAGGCCATAAAGATTATCAAGGACATCAACCACCCGAGCCACTGCCTGTTCACCCCGCTATCATCCAGAAGGCGAGGTCAGTACAGGTGCATCAAAGCTGGGACCGAGAGACTGAAAAACAGCTTCTATCTCAAGGCCATCAGACTGTTAAACAGCCACCAATAACATTGAGTGGCTGCTGCCAACACACTGTCATTGACACTGACCCAACTCCAGCCACTTTAATAATGGGAATTGATGGGAAATGATGTAAATATATCACTAGCCACTTTAAACAATGCTACCTTATATAATGTTACTTACCCTACATTATTCATCTCATATGCATACGTATATACTGTACTCTATATCATCGACTGCATCCTTATGTAATACATGTATCACTAGCCACTTGAACTATGCCACTTTGTTTACTTTGTCTACATACTCATCTCATATGTATATACTGTACTCGATACCATCTACTGTATGCTGCCCTGTACCATCACTCATTCATATATCCTTATGTACATATTCTTTATCCCCTTATTGTTAGTTAGATTACTTGTTGGTTATCACTGCATTGTCGGAACTAGAAGCACAAGCATTTCGCTACACTCGCATTAACATCTGCTAACCATGTGTATGTGACAAATAAAATTTGATTTGATTATATTAGATATCCCCCTTTCCTTTTCTTTGTTGGGGGGAGTCTAGGTCTCTAATGGCGCATTCAAAACAACTAGGAAGTCTGCAAATTCTGATCTTCCGACTTCAGTGCGTTCAAGACAACTGTGAACTAAAAAAAAACGAGCTCGGACAAGGATTTTTGTTTTGAACAGTAATCCAACTCTGAATTTCTGTCATCTTTCTCTGACATGAAAATCACTGATGTCATGATTTGACCTCGTTTCCCCCCCCCCCCACTTCCCAATTTACTGGATTAACAGACAATCACTGTCACCATGCAATCTTTCTTCAATACATTTCTGTGGAGATGGTTAAAAGCAGGGTTTGAATTGAGGGCATATGTGAGAATGTAGGCCTTGTTATAGAGATGGACAAAAAGCATAGGCTACCACTTGTTTGCTTAGCCATAGGAAAAGCAACGGTACAGATTTTATAAAGCGATCTAGGCTATAACAATGATAAACTCCACGACTATTTCCGCAGTCTACTAGTCTATCGAAGGTTTTGAGCAGCCTAAACACACCAGGAAAATGTGGTTGGTTAATTAAATGCTCTGCAATGTAAAGCTATGCCTAATCAATATCAGCTAGAAAGATGTGTCGGCATCGAGTAATTGTCTCTGGCCCCCTCCCAGTTAGGGGGAGTGATGAGCTCTACAGCAGAGTCTCACAACTCAATCGCTGGTTGAAAACTGTTTTCTGCCCCTCCCAAAAGTTAGAATTTGTAGATAATTGGCCCTCTTTCTGGGACTCACCCACAAACAGGACCAAGCCTGACCTGCTGAGGAGTGACGGACTCCATCCTAGCTGGAGGGGTGCTCTCATCTTATCTGCCAACATAGACAGGGCTCTAACTCCTCTAGCTCCACAATGAAATAGGGTGCAGGCCAGGCAGCAGGCTATTAGCCAGCCTGCCAGCATAATGGAGTCTGCCACTAGCATAGTCAGTGTAGTCAGCTCAGCTATCACCATTGAGACCGTGTCTGTGCCTCGACCTAGGTTGGGCAAAACTAAACATGACGGGGTTCGCCTTCGCAATCTCACTAGGATAAAGACCACCTCCATTCCTGTCATTACTGAAAGAGATCATGATACCTCACATCTCAAAATAGGGCTACTTAATGTTAGATCCCTTACTTCAAAGGCAATTATAGTCAATGAACTAATCACTGATCATAATCTTGATGTGATTGGCCTGACTGAAACATGGCTTAAGCCTGATGAATTTACTGTGTTAAATGAGGCCTCACCTCCTGGCTACACTAGTGACCATATCCCCCGTGCATCCCGCAAAGGCGGAGGTGTTGCTAACATTTACGATAGCAAATTTCAATTTACAAAAAAAAAAATGATGACATTTTCGTATTTTGAGCTTCTAGTCATGAAATCTATGCAGCCTACTCAATCACTTTTTATTGCTACTGTTTACAGGCCTCCTGGGCCATATACAGCGTTTCTCACTGAGTTCCCTGAATTCCTATCAGACCTTGTAGTCATTGCAGATAATATTATAATCTTTGGTGACTTTAATATTCACATGGAAAAGTCCACAGACCCACTCCAAAAGGCTTTTGGAGCCATCATCGACTCAGTGGGTTTTGTCCAACATGTCTCTGGACCCACTCACTGTCACAGTCATACGCTGGACCTAGTTTTGTCCCATGGAATAAATGTTGTGGATCTTAATGTTTTTCCTCATAATCCTGGACTATCGGACCACCATTTTATTACGTTTGCAATTGCAACAAATAATCTGCTCAGACCCCAACCAAGGAACATCAAAAGTCGTGCTATAAATTCACAGACAACACAAAGATTCCTTGATGCCCTTCCAGACTCCCTCTGCCTACCCAAGGACGCCAGAGGACAAAAATCCGTTAACCACCTAACTGAGGATCTCAATTTAACCTTGCGCAATACCCTAGATGCAGTTGCACCCTAAAAACTAAAAAAATGTCTCATAAGAAACTAGCTCCCTGGTACACAGAAAATACCCGAGCTCTGAAGCAAGCTTCCAGAAAATTGGAACGGAAATGGCGCCACACCAAACTGGAAGTCTTCCGACTAGCTTGGAAGGACGGTACCGTGCAGTACCGAAGAGCCCTTACTGCTGCTCGATCGTCCTATTTTTCTAACTTAATTGAGGAAAATAAGAACAATCCGAAATTCCTTTTTGATACTGTGGCAAAGCTAACTAAAAAGCAGCATTCCCCAAGAGAGGATGACTTTCACTTTAGCAGTGATAAATTCATGAACTTCTTTGAGGAAAAGATTATGATTATTAGAAAGCAAATTACGGACTCCTCTTTAAACCTGCTTATTCCTCCAAACCTCAGTTGTCCTGAGTCTGCACAACTCTGCCAGGACCTAGGATCAAGAGAGACGCTCAAGTGTTTTAGTACTATATCTCTTGACACAATGATGAAAATAATCATGGCCTCTAAACCTTCAAGCTGTATACTGGACCCTATTCCAACTAAACTACTGAAAGAGCTGCTTCCTGTGCTTGGCCCTCCTATGTTGAACATAATAAACGGCTCTCTATCCACTGGATGTGTACCAAACTCACTAAAAGTGGCAGTAATAAAGCCTCTCTTGAAAAAGCCAAACCTTGACCCAGAAAATATAAAAAACTATCGGCCTATATCGAATCTTCCATTCCTCTCAAAGATTTTAGAGAAGGCTGTTGCGCAGCAACTCACTGCCTTCCTGAAGACAAACAATGTATACGAAATGCTTCAGTCTGGTTTTAGACCCCATCATAGCACTGAGACGGCACTTGTGAAGGTGGTAAATTACATTTTAATGGCATCGGACGGAGGCTCTGCATCTGTCCTCGTGCTCCTAGACCTTAGTGCTGCTTTTGATACCATCGATCACCACATTCTTTTGGAGAGATTGGAAACCCAAATTGGTCTACACGGACATGTTCTGGCCTGGTTTAGGTCTTATCTGTCGGAAAGATATCAGTTTGTCTCTGTGAATGGTTTGCCCTCTGACAAATCAACTGTAAATTTCGGTGTTCCTCAAGGTTCTGTTTTAGGACCACTATTGTTTTCACTATATATTTTACCTCTTGGGGATGTTATTCGAAAACATAATGTAAACTTTCACTGCTATGCGGATGACACACAGCTGTACATTTCAATGAAACATGGTGAAGCCCCAAAATTGCCCTCGCTAGAAGCATGTGTTTCAGACATAAGGAAGTGGATGGCTGCAAACTTTCTACTATTAAACTCGGACAAAACAGAGATGCTTGTTCTAGGTCCCAAGAAACAAAGAGATCTTCTGTTGAATCTGACAATTAATCTTAATGGTTGTACAGTCGTCTCAAATAAAACTGTGAAGGACCTCGGTGTTACTCTGGACCCTGATCTCTCTTTTGAAGAACATATCAAGACCATTTCGAGGACAGCTTTTTTCCATCTACGTAACATTGCAAAAATCAGAAACTTTCTGTCCAAAAATGATGCAGAAAAATTAATCCATGCTTTTGTCACTTCTAGGTTAGACTACTGCAATGCTCTATTTTCCGGCTACCCGGATAAAGCACTAAATAAACTTCAGTTAGTGCTAAATACGGCTGCTAGAATCCTGACCAGAACCAAAAAATTTGATCATATTACTCCAGTGCTAGCCTCTCTACACTGGCTTCCTGTCAAAGCAAGGGCTGATTTCAAGGTTTTACTGCTAACCTACAAAGCATTACATGGGCTTGCTCCTACCTACCTCTCTGATTTGGTCCTGCCGTACATACCTACACGTACGCTACGGTCACAAGACGCAGGCCTCCTAATTGTCCCTAGAATTTCTAAGCAAACAGCTGGAGGCAGGGCTTTCTCCTATGGAGCTCCATTTTTATGGAAAGGACTGCCTACCCATGTCAGAGACGCAAACTCGGTTTCAACCTTTAAGTCTTTACTGAAGACTCATCTCTTCAGTGGGTCATATGATTGAGTGTAGTCGGGCCCAGGAGTGGGAAGGTGAACGGAAAGGCTCTGGAGCAACGAACCGCCCTTGCTGTCTCTGCCTGGCCGGTTCCCCTCTTTCCACTGGGATTCTCTGCCTCTAACCCTGTTACTGGGGCTGAGTCACTGGCTTGCTGGGGCTCTCTCGTGCCGTCCCTGGGGGGGGGTGCGTCACCTGGGTGGGTTGATCCACTGTTGTGGTCGGCCTGTCTGGGTTGGCCCCCCCCCCCCTTGGGTTGTACCGTGGCGGAGATCTTTGTGGGCTATACTCGGCCTTGTCTCAGGATGGTAAGTTGGTGGTTGAAGATATCCCTCTAGTGGTGTGGGGGCTGTGCTTTGGCAAAGTGGGTGGGGTTATATCCTTCCTGTTTGGCCCTGTCCGGGGGTGTCCTCGGATGGGGCCACAGTGTCTCCTGACCCCTCCTGTCTCAGCCTCCAGTATTTATGCTGCAGTAGTTTATGTGTCGGGGGCTAGGGTCAGTTTGTTATATCTGGAGTACTTCTCCTGTCCTATTCGGTGTCCTGTGTGAATCTAAGTGTGCGTTCTCTAATTCTCTCCTCTCTTTCTTTCTCTCTCTCGGAGGACCTGAGCCCTAGGACCATGCCCCAGGACTACCTGACATGATGACTCCTTGCTGTCCCCAGTCCACCTGGCCATGCTGCTGCTCCAGTTTCAACTGGCCTGGGCCCTAGGACCATGTCCCAGGACTACCTGACATGATGACTCCTTGCTGTCCCCAGTCCACCTGGCCATGCTGCTGCTCCAGTTTCAACTGTTCTGCCTTACTATTATTCAACCATGCTGGTCATTTATGAACATTTGAACATCTTGGCCACGTTCTGTTATAATCTCCACCCGGCACAGCCAGAAGAGGACTGGCCACCCCACATATGCTCTCTCTAATTCTCTCTTTCTTTCTCTCTCTCGGAGGACCTGAGCCCTAGGACCGTGCCCCAGGACTACCTGACATGATGGCTCCTTGCTGTCCCCAGTCCACCTGACTGTGCTGCTGCTCCAGTTTCAACTGTTCTGCCTTATTATTATTCGACCATGCTGGTCATTTATGAACATTTGAACATCTTGGTCATGTTCTGTTATAATCTCTACCCGGCACAGCCAGAAGAGGACTGGCCACCCCACATAGCCCGGTTCCTCTCTAGGTTTCTTCCTAGGTTTTGGCCTTTCTAGGGAGTTTTTCCTAGCCACCGTGCTTTTACACCTGCATTGTTTGCTGTTTGGGGTTTTAGGCTGGGTTTCTGTACAGCACTTTGAGATATCAGCTGATGTACGAAGGGCTATATAAATAAATTTGATTTGATTTGATTTAATGCAAAATACCAAAAAGTTAGAATCGGTATGGGGTCTATGCATAGACCAAAACAGCTTAACATATAAAAACATTTATTATTCAGGAGAATCCCAATTGAATCAGGCTATTCATTTCAGTGCAGTTGCATTCTTATGCATATTCTTAGACTAAATGGAACCGAAAACACCCCAGCCTGTTTCGATCACAGGTCATGATGAACATTTAAGCTGTTTGTCATTCATTTAGCCCATAATTGCCTAAAGATTTGATACACATGAAGACCTATATTTAATCTGGAATTTACAAACAAAAGCTTTGACGAGGATCCCGACTTTCCCCCACGTCATATTACCAATTAGGCTAAATGTATTCCTATTAATTTGCATAGGCTAACCATTGTGATTAATTGTATTTACCATCTTCTGCTGTTTATGAATAAACAGGCATCAGGGTTAATATTATATAATTTCAATGCCCCCCCCCCACACACACATTAATGTTACTTACCTTACAGATCACAAAGTGAACTAATTTCCACTCCATTCATATGCAAATTCATTTGATTCATACACTGCCATGTTTTCATTTTAAGCAGGCATTCCCTTACTGAAATAATTTTAGTCCTCAATTATGATTTAAAAAAATCATAGCTCATTAGTACACCATTGTGGTTGAATATATATCTATTGTATGTCTTATGATACAATTAATAATGTTGAACTAACAAATACCTTCAAGGGATACGTTACAATTGACAATAATGAACACCTTATGAAACAGCTGTGAAAACCAATCTAGCAATATTTCAGATTTAAATACATAACCATTGATATTTTTTTTGTACATGTGTCAATTTACTTTCAGATTTTTTGTACACTCACATGGCAATTAGACTGAAATACAGAATTCTAGTGTGTGGATTAGAGAGGATGGGGGTCTTGTGTGGATGGGAGGTTCTGCCTGTCACTTGTTTTTCAACAGGTAGTGGACTCTAAGAGGGAAGTTCAAAGTCCAGGCGCTGCTGCCCTCTTTGTTCTGAGTGTTTGCAGTGCTAGTGTTTTTAGCTAATCTGTGCAGCTCACATTATGTGCCCAGTATGATAGTTGTCTTGCTCTTTCTTAGCAGATGATGAAACTTGACAATAACAGTAGCTGATGTGATGAAAAGTTGGAGGGTGGTTGGTAATGGAGGACATCAGGTGGATTCATATCTGGGTGCCAGAATCCCTAGGTCCTGGAGAACAGGAGCAGAGTAAAGGGAACCGGGAAGGAGACAGACGTAAACAAGCAAACACACAGGTTAAATGATTATCAGGTATGTAAAAATAGTTATTAGTAAATAGTAATAGTAATTTAAATGTTTGATTAGACATGCAATCTAATTTTTGATGTCAGTGAGGTTGGTAAGGGATGGTCCCTGGAAAATATAGAGATGAGTTGTGAGAAAAACTCCAGGGTGGTGTCATGCCCATGGAGTCATACACCTTAACCGTGCCTACCAGGAAGTGGTGGTTACTTAACGAGACCCAGTGGTTAGCCTTGAGATTGACTATTTGGAGAAACCCCTAGGCCAGCGTTGGTACTGCTGACAGCATGGCGATGCCACCCACAAGGCAGCAAATGCAAATAGTTATCATCTGAGATGTTATATTCACCTTAACGGATGTTGACCCCAGCGAGGAGTGAAAGAGCACCAAGCTTTCCCGGGTCTCGCCTTCCTTTCATCCTTCTTCCAAGCCAAGTCATTCACCCAGATGTCGAAGCTCTTTGTCCGCTTGATTCTTCTCAGGTGGCTCTCCCTTCTCATGCACCCTGTCCATTTTCAGTCTCACCTTGATTGATAGTAGAAATAAATTCAATTTTATTTCATATTATTACAAATACATCTCTTATATATCTCTTGGAAGGGCAGAAAATAAATGAACAGCTGACTATAATTTTGGTCAAAATCCTCCACATCCTCCTCAGTCGGTGCCTGAAGGTGGTCTTCAAAGGCATTCTGATCTGGTTCGACAACTTCCACCACATCAGGTGGAGTATCAGTGACTTCAAAGTACGTTATACAAAAACAGCAAAAGAAAAACACTAAGTCAATCGAAAAAGATTACACGACAGTATATGCAATGTTATATACAATTGCATTGTTTATGTCAGTTAACTGCTGCGGATCCCCTCCAAATAGCAGGCGATAGAGTGAATACTCTGGCCTGTACACTGCTGTGTTGTGTGTAAAGATAATTACCTTCAGATTGTCCTTCCACTATTCCTGGTACCCGTCAAGGGACTTGCCCATGGCAGTCCTGTTGGTCCGTTCATCCAAACGTCAAGTCACCATACATCTACACATTATATATAAAACTCACTGTACTATCAGTGTCAATTTCGGGGGGGAAAAAACTCCAAATTACTGGACGCCTATGCGAAACAATGCTACTGTGACATTCCTGGTCCCGTCCCTCAAGTCAGTGAGTCAACACAGGAAGGAGTAATGGATGGATAGTTAATTTATTTCCAAAGCTGCAATCATGGGAAACACACAGTATGGATAAATGATGAGTAGTCAACGGGATATAAATAGCACTCCCACAGCAATTCTCCATATGTCACGCCCTGACCTTCGAGATCCTTATTTATTCTCTATGTTTGGTTAGGTCAGGGTGTGACTCAGGTGGGAAAATCTATGTTTTCTATTTCTTTGTTGTTTTGCCAGTGTGGTTCCCAATCAGAGGCAGCTGTCTATCGTTGTCTCTGATTGGGGATCATATATAAGTTGTGATTTTCCATTTGGGTTTTGGTGGGGTGTTATTTTCTGTTTAGTGTCTGCTTGACGGAACTGTTCGCTTTCGTTTTTGGATTTGTTATCTTTGTTTGAGTGTTTCTTGTAAATAAATATCATGAACACTTTCCACGCTGCGCTTTGGTCCACTCTTCCTTCCACCGACGAGCGTAACACCATAGATCTGCTCTATAATATACAAACAAAAGAACAATTGAAATGTGTATCAAAGTCGTCGTGATAGTATAGTGATGTACATTAAAAATGTCTAACAATTCCTAATTTACTATAATAAAAATATTGTTTCCATGTGTAATCTCATATTCACAACATCAGAATAAGCTATCACCCATTTTAGTATCAAAATATATCAAATTAACCTGAGAAATGTCTCAATGTCACACTCTTGTGGCGAATAAATGTAATACCTAGAATGTACCACATATTTTCCTTAGCTAACAAAACCAGGCTAATACGCTGTTAGCCGGTGCTCATAAATTTATAAATCATATGCTTTATTCATTTGTCATAAATGACCTGTATTGTATACAGCGGGATAAGATAACATACCATGCCATGAGGTGTTGAGGGAAAGACAGATTATCTATTGATTGGACATAATCTTTTCTAGGCCTAGGGATAACAGCCTTAGGCTACATCGGAATGTCTGCTTGCAGGGAAAAATTGTAGGTTTCTAACATTTATGGTTGCGATTTAATTCATATAAATATAAACTATGCACATTATAACTTTCATTAACATGCGATGCAGGCGTTAGTTATTAAGTCTTTGGTGTCATGTCATTTCAGGTGGTACGGTTGCCTAGGCTTATACATGTCCCTTATCACCCCCCATAGAATAGGATTAATCCGAGCGTTCTGCCCTTACAACTGCAGTCAAGCTAACTGGCTAACGACTTCCAGACACAAATGAGAGAACACCTCACTCTGACCATTTTACTCGCGCTGTCAGATCTGGTTAGGCTGTTTTCATATTATCCAGGGCGTTGGTGACTGTAACTGTGCTGCTGGCAACAATTTACTTTGGCTTTTTTGCCGAGGTTTACTGACACCGGTCAATTTCGACGGGTGTTGAGCGTTCGTACATTCATAAAATTATCTTGCGCTCTGGCACACTCAGACAAGAACGCTCTGAAATCTGAGTATAAACCAGAATATATTTACGAATGTATCCTTTGAAAAAGGAGGGCTCGTCCGGGATTTGAACCCGGGACCTCTCGCACCCTAAGCGAGAATCATACCCCTAGACCAACGAGCCAAGATACACGTTACCGGAATTATGTCGTTTTCTTCATGCCATAAAAATAACGTACTGACTTCCATAGTTTTGATTATTTCGGATTTGTTTCCCAATAGCGATTAATACAAATAAAATGTTATTAGTCACATGCGCCGAATACAACAAGTGTATACAGTGAAATGCTTACTTAGGTGCCGCTAACCAACAATGCAGTTAAATACGGATAAAATAAGAAATAAAAGTGACAAGTAATTAAAGTTTAGCAGTAAAATAACAATAGTTGGCTGGCCCTCGCTTCATACTCGTCGCCAAACCCACTGGCTCCAGGTTATCTACAAGACCCTGCTAGGTAAAGCCCCCTCTTATCTCAGCTCGCTGGTCACCATAGCAGCACACACCTGTAGCATGCGCTCCAGCAGGTATATCTCTCTGGTCACCCTCAAAACCAATTCCTCCTTTGGCTGTCTCTCCTTCCAGTTCTCTGCTGCCAATGACTGGAACGAACTACAAAAATCTCTGAAACTGGAAACACTTATCTCCCTCACTGGCTTGAAGCACCAGCTGTCACCAGATTACTGCACCTATACATAGCCCATTTATAATTTAGCCCAAACAACTACCTCTCCCCCTACTGTATTTATTTATTTTGCTCCTTTGCACCCCAAAATGTATATTTCTACTTTGCACATTCTTCCACTGCAAATCTACCATTCCAGTGTTTTACTTGCTATATTGTATTTACTTCGCCACCATGGCCTTTTATTGCCTTTACCTCCCTTATCTCACCTCATTTGCTCACATTGTATATAGACTTATTTTTCTACTGTATTATTGACTATGTTTGTTTTACTCCATGTGTAACTCTGTGTTGTTGTAATTTGTTAAACTGCTTTGCTTTATCTTGGCCGGGTCGCAATTGTAAGTGAGAACTTGTTCTCAACTTGCCTACCTGGTTAAATAAAGGTGAAATAAATCAAATAAATATACAGGGGGGTAGCCATTTGATTAGCTGTTCATGAGTCTTATGGCTTGGGGGTAGAAGCTGTTTAGAAACCTCTTGGACCTGGACTTGGAGTTCTGGTACCGCTTTCCGTGCAGTAGCAGAGAGAACAGTCTTTGACTAGGATGGCTGGAGTCTTTGACAATTTTTAGGGCCTTCCTCTGACACCGCCTGGTATAAAGGTCCTGAATGGCAGGAAGCTTGGCCCCAGTGATGTACTGGGCCGTTCGCACTACCCTCTGTAGTGCCTTGCGGTTGGATGCCGAGCAGTTGCCATACCGGGCAGTGATGCAACCAGGATGCTCTTGATGGTGCAGCTGTAGAACCTTTTGAGGATCTGAGGACCCATGCCAAATCTTTTCAGTCTCCTGAGGGGGAATAGGTTTTGTTGTGCACTCTTCACGGCTCTCTTGGTGTGCTTGGACCATGAAAGCTTGTTGGTGATGTAGACAGCAAGGAACTTGAAGCTCTCAACCTGCTCCACTGCAGAATTTGTAGGCTTACGAGAAATGTAGGCTTACGAGTGTTTGTTTTAACTATATGTATTTCTTATAATGTCCGAAGCTCTTAACATGCGTTTCCCAAAGCACCATACAGAGAGAACGTTCGCAAAGTGTGGCTTTTATTTATTTATTTTTATTTAACCTTTATTTAACTATGTAAGTCAGTTAAGAACAAATTCGTATTTACAATGGCGGCCTATCAAAAGGCAAAAGGCCTCCTTAATAAATTAAATAACAAAATAGGACAAAACCCACATCACGAAAAGAGACAACACAACATGACAGAAAGAGAGACCTAAAGACAGCAACATAGCATGCAGCAACACAACATGACAACAACATGGTAGCATGGTAGAAAAACAACAACATGGTAGGAATACTGATAAAATTGAAAGAAAGACAGTGCAGCTCTTAGATCAGCGTTCTCCCTTTCAAATCTTACGGTAACATTTGAATTATTCCACAATGCTGACGATGGATCAGCTCCTATGAGATATTATCACATATGGCTATAACTATTGAGGCGGCTTATTCTAATGCTTACCCTATAATAATGCACTAAAAAAAGACTTGACACATCATTGCGCACATGTAGGCCACGCATCATGAAATATATTGAGGCAAAAATAACAGACAGTAACATACAAATATCTACACTAAATAAAACTAATTTGAATTAATAAGAAATGTATTTCAATATAATTTAAATATATAAGTATACTGTGGAAGTCGGAGGTTTACATCCACCTTAGCCAAATACATTTAAACTCAGTTTTGCACAATTCCTGACATTTAATCCTAGTAAAAATTCCCAGGCTTAGGTTAGTTAGGATCACCACTTTATTTTAAGAATGTGAAATGTCAGAATAAGAGTAGAGAGAATGATTTACTTCAGCTTTTATTTCTTTCATCACATTCCCAGGTGGTCAGAAGTTTACATACACTCAATTAGTATTTGGTAGCATTAAATTGTTTAACTTGAGACAAACGTTTGGGTAGCCTTCCACAAGCTTCCCACAATAATTTGGGTGAATTTTGGCCCATTCCTCCTGACAGAGCTGGTGAAACTGGGTCAGGTTTGTAGGCCTCCTTGTTCGCACACGCTTTTTCAGTTCTGCCCACAAATTTTCTATGGGATTGAGGTCAGGGCTTTGTGATGGCCACTCCAATACCTCGACATTGTTGTCCTTAAGCCATTTTGCTGCAATATTTGGAAGTATGCTTGTGGTCATTGTCCATTTGGAAGACCCATTTGCGACCAAGCTTTAACTTCCTGACCGATGTCTTGAGATGTTGCTTCAATATATCCATATAATTTTCCTTCCTCATGATGCCATCTATTTTGTGAAGTACACCAGTCCCTCCTGCAGCAAAGCACCCTCACAAAATAATGCTGCCACCCCGTGCTTCATGGTTGGGATGGTGTTCTTCGGCTTGCAAGCATCCCCCTTTTTCCTCCAAACATAACGATGGTCATTTCAGCCAAACAGTTCTATTTTTATTTCATCAGACCAGATGGCATTTCTCCTAAAAGTACGATCTTTGTCCCCATGTGTAGTTGCAAACCGTCGTCTGGCTTTTTTTATGGCGGTTTTGGAACAGTGGCTTCTTCCTTGCTGAGCGGCCTTTCAGGTTATGTTGATATAGGACTCGTTTTACTGTGGATATAGATACTTTTGTCCCTGTTTCCTCCAGGCTCTTCACAAGCTCCTTTGCTGTTGTTCTGGGATTGATTTGCACTTTTCGCACCAAAGTACGTTCATCTCTAGGAGACAGAACACGTCTCCTTCCTGAGGGGTATGACGGCTGCGTGGTCCCATGGTGTTTATACTTGCATACTATTGTTTGTACAGATGAACGTGGTACCTTCAGGCATTTGGAAATTGCTCCCAAGGAAGAACCAGACTTGTGGAGGTCTACAATTTTTTTTCTGAGGTCTTGGCTGAACTGTATGTAGCCTGCTGTATTCATCTTTTCATACAGTCATCTTTTTTCCAGCAAGCTTTCATCTGATTTGGGTCCCTCTTCTCTTTAAGCCATTACATTTGTCGCATAAAATGGCCCAGGTGTCTTCCTTCTTTTTGACAGTCGTGTTGTCTGTCTTTTTATCCTCCAGTACGTTACTAAATTCCTCCATCGTCAGCTCCAACAATAGTTTTTTTTTCCATAAGCAGAGAAATGTGAACTTCTTTGATGTGCCATGATCAGGTGGCAAGCGGACAAATAAAACATAGTTACTTAACATTAAGTAATGACAATAATAAATAATATTGTATGCTAGCTAGCTTGGTTCATAAACTAGCTAGATACAGTAGCTAACGTTAGCTAACAAATTAGTTTTCTGTCTAGTACTGGAAAATAACAGATTTTAATTCACATCAGCCAACCCATGAGAACCTGTCACGATGGAGTTGCAGTAGTTCTAACGTTGCATTGTTAGTATTTTATAACAGCAACTTTGTGGCCTCATTTGTCAAGTAGGCTAGATACTTAGTTTCAACTCACGACACCTCATATATTGGTGTAACATGTCACGTTTGTTGATGGAAGAATAAGACCAAGGTTCAGCGTGGTAAGCGTACATCATTTTATTTGATGAACACAAAAAAAACACTACACTACACTACACTACACTACACTACACTACACTACACTACACTACACCGTGAAGCTACATGCAGTGCAGAAAGCAATTACACACAAACACGATCCCACAAACTAAAGGTGGAAAAAAGGCTGCCTCTGATTGGGAACCATACCCGGCCAACAAAGAAATAGAAAAACTAGAATGGCCACCCTAATCACACCCCGACCTAACCAAATAGAGAAATAAAAAGGCTCTCTAAGGACAGGGCGTGACAACTAATCATAGTTTATGAAGTGGTGCAACACATCTGATTAATTTTAAACCTAGATTTACAAAACCTAGATTAGCACTAATTTACACCATGTTGGTGCAACCCACCCTTAACGATGCTCCTACAAAGGTTTTAATGATGAACATAGCCTTAAAGGCCCTTTCTCACCAAGTCAAATCAAATCAACGTTTATTTGTCACGTGCCCCGAATATAACAGGTGTTTAGACCTTATGCTTACTTACAGGCTCTAGCCAATAGTGTGGGGAAAAAAAGGTATGTATGTGTGTGTGTGTAGGTAAGTAAAGAAATAAAACAGTAAAAAGACATTTGAAAATAACAGTAGCAAGGCTATATACAGACACCGGTTAGTCAGGCTTATTGAGGTAATATGTACATGTAGGTATGGTTAAAGTGACTATGCATATATGATGAACACAGAGTAGCAGCAGCATAAAAAGAGGGGTTAGCGGGTGGTGGGACACAATGTAGATAGCCCGGTTAGCCAATGTGCGGGAGCACTGATTAGTCGGCCCAATTGAGGTAGTATGTACATGAATGTATAGTCAAAGTGACTATATGATAAACAGAGAGTAGCAACAGCATAAAAGAGGGGTTGAGTGGGGGGTGGGCACACAATGCAAATAGTCTGGGTAACCATTTGGTTACCTGTTCAGGAGTCTTATGGCTTGGGGGTAAAAAACTGTTGAGAAGCCTTTTTGTCCTAGACCTGGCCCTCCGGTCTTGCCATGTGGTAGTAGAGAGAACAGTCTATGGCTGAGGTGGCTGGGGTCTTTGACAATTTTTAGGGCCTTCCTCTGACACTGCCTGGTGTAGAGGTCCATAAATATTTTACTTTTCATTTAAGTTTTGGTTCAGAAGATCATGATAGGGTATTTAATCTGTAAATGTCATGCATAAATGTATTTGATAATGGTATGTACAGCTAACTGACAAAATAAAGGAAACACCAACATAAAGTGTCTTAATAGCTTCAATGCATCTAAAAAGTTTGTATGTATGTATGTATGTATGTATGTATGTATGTATGTATGTATGTATGTATGTATGTATGTATGTAGTTTACAATGATGCATGTAATCAAATCTGAAGGTGGTAGCTAACTCTTAATCTTATACAACTTTTGGTTATTATAAGGCCAATATAATGTGTTCTTCTGCCATACAAGTCTAACATTCCACTTACATCAGCGCGATTTGTACTTTAAAATATGCCAGTCTGCGAATATGATTGGCATATGGAGGGCGTGTTCGTAAATTCAATCTGGAGTGCCAGAGAGCGCTCTGAGCGTTCGTAAATTCAGAGCGTCGGCAGATTGTCCATTTGTAAATTCAGAGCCACACTGGACCCTCTGGCAGAGGAGAAGGATTGATCCGAGCGTTCCGCTGCGTCTACGGCACTGCATCTCAGTGATAGAGGCGTCACTACAGACCCTGGTTCGATTCCAGGCTGTATCACAACCGGCCGTGATTGGGAGTATCATAGTGCGGCGCACAATTGGCCCAACGTCGTGCGGGTTAGGCCATCATTGTAAATAAGAAGTTGTTCTTAACTAACTTCCCTAGTTAAGTAAAGGTTCAATACACAATAAATAAACAACGGTTCCCAAGCTAACTGGCTAACATTGGTTAGCTACACAAATACTCGTCCAAGCAGAGCTGGTTAGGCTGTTTTCATGTTATCCAGGGCGTTGATGACTGCAACTGTGCTGCTGGCAACAATTTAATTACGCTTCTTTGCCGAAACAACCATATTCAACTGGTGTTGAGCGTTCGTAAATGAATCAGTTATTCTGCGCTCTGACACTCAGATGAGACCGCTCTGAAATCGGAGTAGAAACCAGAGACCTTACGAACGCGCCTGCATACGGGTCCTTATCGGGATATGTGTGTCGTCACCCATTCTCAGCCATCTTGTTGAAACGGAGAGAGCCACACACCTCGAATATAAACCCTGTGCTGTCAGTAAAAGCAGAGGTAAGACAGCGAAGATTAATTGCATAGTTTTGCTATAAAATAAAGCTAAACTATCGAAACAAGCATTCACGATGCTAAAGAGCCCAGTTTTAGCGATTTGAATGCGTTTATGAGGGTTGTTATAGCAGCATGTTTGCTTGGCCTTGAGGCTTGGGACTCAAGTATGTGGCAGCACCGCATTGGATCGGAGCGAGGTGGGAGGCATTTCTGCGTTGTAGCGGAGGCCGCACGGAGGTTTGGGGGTTAAGGATTCACTTGTCAGTTCATTACTTCTGTGCGATTTTGTGACAGTATGCCTTTTTGATTGTTTTCCTTTCGAGACACTGAGCATTTTTGTAGAAATGACTAAGCGTCAATGATCGATTGTTGCTTAAACCTTTGTAAAACTAAGTTCGCTAGCTGGTTAACAGTAGTTATGCTACTATAGCTAGCAAACTAACCTCGCTAACCTTATCGATATAACGTTAGCTAGCTGGTCCAATAGTTAGCTAACTGTCTTATAATATTTGAACATGGTATCATTATTGGTGGTTAAATACAGTAGCTACAACATCAATGATTCTGAAAACTGTTGTATCTACTGTACAGTAGCTGTCATGCTGTTACTTAGCTAGCTAGCATGTTACTACCTATTAAGCTAGTTTAGATACGTTAGTTTGCCAACCAACTTGGCAGCACAGTTGCACATTGGCTATCTAGGTACCGATAGTTGTTTTTGAAACGTTAACTGTCAGGCTAGTTGCACTGTCTAACATTAGCTAATTAACAGCAGTATTGCTAGTTAGCTCGAGCTACGTATGGGGAACGTGCGTGAGTCAGTCGGATTAGCAAGCTAATTATGGTCAGCCAAATGGGAAGTTAGCTAGCTACTGTAGTTCATGTGTTTGAAATGAAATGAAGGTGCTTTATGCAACTTGTTATGTAACTTGAAAAGTTTGTTGTTAGCCAGGTAGCTAATTTGCGAAAATTCCTTGTCTTATAACAACGTTATACAAACGTGATCATACATAGACATGCATATAAAGTCATTTGAGTTAAATAGTTAGACTTCATCTAAGCCTAGTACATTGTGTCGGCATGAAACATTAAAAGTCCAATTGTATTGGCTACTAGAAATGTGTAAGTTGAAACTTGAATATTTTCCTTACAATTCAATTTTTTTGGCCGCAATTTGTTCCTATTCACAACCTGAAGTCACAGGCTACAGTACTGACCGTGACATACTGTTTGGAATATAATAAATCATTTGTGACGGGTGTTTTGGTTTTGGTTTTTTCTTTTTTTTTTACAAAGGAGTTGGTAGTTTCTTTGTTTGTTGTCACTATAAATAATCAATCAAATTCGAATGTTGATTGGATGTAGCCCACACGTGGCTTGCAACAGGCGAAAAGTCCATCCCGTGCATGCTTCCTGTTTATCCTATAGCTAGACAGATTGCAGTTTGAACATGCCTTTAGGTAGCTAACTAAACTCCACATTGAATGAAGTTTCTGATCAACTCCATCAACAACTGAGTTGCACAGAGACCAGGCTTTGTGGAATTCAGATCAGACTCCATTGACTGAACCAAGGTCAATATTTTTTTTATTATTAAAAAATATATATATTATGAAAGCTCACCCATACCTTTTCTATAAATGTTAATCAAATACAACCCCTGCCTGTTTCCTTGTTGATTTAATTGGCACATGTGCAGTTGCCATTTTAGAGCAACAGCAATGAGCAAATAGTCAGTGGTTGCATTTCATTAAAGAGATACTTCGGGATTTTGGCAATGAGGCACCTTATCATCTTCCCCAGAGTCAGATGAACTCACGGATACCATGTTTGTCTCTGCGTGTATTTTATTAACTAGCCCTAGTGCAATTGCTAACTAGCGTTAGTGCAATGACTGGAGGTATATGGGTATTCTGCTAACATTGAATCTGGGGATTTAGATAAAGGGCCTCTTTGCCAAAATCCCAAAGTATCTCTCTAACGTTTATTGGAAAAGTATGGATTGCCGCAAACAAAGGCAGGCAACTTCAGAGGAAAAACATACTGTAGGTCCGAGGTAAGAGTTTCATGGTTAACTTAATTTGAAGTGTTGACCTTGAGCAAATTGATGTAGTCAGAGCTGAATTCCACAAATCCTGGTCTCTGCTTCACTCCATTGGTGGAGTTGATCAGAAGCTTCCTTCACCATGGAGTGGAGTTTATTCCGCTAACCTAGGGTCATTATCTGAATGGTCTGTGAACTAACTAGGTAGCCTGTATACAGCATACAATAACTTGTTTGTGATTATGGTCATTTGCATGCAAACATCCAAGTTTATTGTAGTATTTCCAGAATAAAGCCTGTGGGCAGGGAAAGGGAGACACTGTTGTCAATTATTGGTGTCTGAGGAGCCTCTTTCCTAACTGGGCAACTTCCTAAAATGGCTTCAGTCGATTGAAATTGTACTCCTTGTATAAGGGAGGGATGGGGCTATCCTCTGGAATGAGTTGGAATACCACAAACTCACTGTAAGATCCAATCGGCCTACATCTAAAACATTAATAATTTGGGAAAATGATTGGCTGATGCAATATTTGTTACACCATCAAAACACTTTTAAACCATAATTTGGGTCTGTAATCTTTCACTACTAGAAATTGATATACGATTTTCAGTTGCATTGGCAGATTAATTACTGACTACATCTCCAAGAAAAATATTCAACCTGAAGTTTGGTGTTTGTTGTAATAGGCTAATAATGTTGGCCCTTTCCTCCCCAGAGAAGTTCTAGAAAGAATGGCAGAAACTCAGACACTCAACTTCGGACCAGAATGGTTAGTAAATATGAATTCTTGTTGAGCTGAAATGTTGAATCAGGTTGATTAACAGGGATCTGGGTTGTTAGGCTGGTTTTTCGTTTGACACGTGGTGCAGTGGAGTCTCACATTTTGAGGCCTGTCAGTTGTCCTCAACTTCACTGTTGTCTTTCTGAATTCTGTCCCTTTTCCTATTCTTCCCCTCCCCCACTCCCTTTTCCCTAGGCTCCGGGCCCTGTCTGGGGGTGGCCATGGGGGTGGTAGCAGCAGTAGCGTTGCCACCTCACCACCACTCTCTCCTGCATTGCCAAAGTATAAACTTGCGGACTACCGCTACGGGAGAGAAGAAATGCTAGCACTTTATGTCAAGGATAGGGAGGTGAGGCAAAGGAATTCTGATGTGTTCTAAAAGGATACAGAAATATATGATTGACATACAAATAAAGTGACTTGTATTGGCATGTTCTAAAACGTGACATTGTACCTTTTTGTGGAGTCATTAAAAAAAAATCGAATATATAATGGCCTTTTCCTGTAATATGTGTATTAAAACCTGACAATGCAATGGCTCATATACCCCCCCCCTCTCTCCTTATCAGATCCCTGTAGACTTACATGATAAGGATTTTCTGCCCATTTTACAAGAGGAGCCCCTGCCACCGCTGGCACTTGTAGCTTTTACAGAGGAAGAGCAGGTTGGTGCTTTCACTGTTCATATAGGAGGCCATGCTAGAATGAATATGCACAATTACAACTATGCCTTTCTCAGTGTCCTTATCCATTTTGTTGCTAACCTCTAGTAAGTATAATTGTTTGCCATAGACATGTCTTTTTAAATTCTTGTCAGTCTCTTTCTTCATCCCCCTCTTTTTCCCTCTATCTCTCCCCACAGAGAAATTTCTCCATGTCTGTAAACAGTGCAGCAGTGCTCAGGCTGATGGGAAGAGGAGGAGGCCCGGTGGGGCCAGGGGCACCGAGGGGTCGAAGCACTTCACGGGGAAGAGGTGAGGTGGAGTGTCTTGTTGTGTCAATGTGGGCATCCCAATAGTCTAATGTGACTTTGCTTGTCTCTTCTTCATCTGAAAACAGTCTCGGTGAAAGTGGTATGGAGGAGGCAAAGCATACAGTTGCGTTCAACTGTTAAATTATTTCAGTCAGTGCTGAAATAACAACCCTCTTTAGATTATATTGACTGAGACCCACCCTTCAGAATGTTAACAATCTTGTGCCGGCTGCACAGAAGGGAATTAACACTATCACTCTGTTTCTACGCTTGATTATGCCTCTGTCAGTAGAAGCTGTCGCAGCTGGTTGAATTCATCATCACCAGCTAGCGCCAACATTAAAGTGTAGTGTGTGTGTTTGAATCCTTCTCGTGTGTAGTATGATTTGTGGATTAAAATAAAGTATTTCAAATGTGTATCTGGCAGGACGGGGTAGAGGAGATGGAGGGTTTTACCAAAGAAGTTTTGATGACGTGGAGGGAGGCTTTGGCCGCGGAGGCAGGGAGATGCACCGCTCCCAGAGCTGGGAGGAGAGGTAATGGACTACCCGCTCTAGAGACACAAGTTCAACTGGAATTATACGCACATTAACCTTTGACTTCAATGGATGATTTATGCAAAAGTTGAGTGGGCGCATCTTAAATTGGGTTCCAGGCTAGTGGAATGAGAATGGTCAAGATCATGGCTTTCCAACGCTGTTCAAGGAGATCTACCATCCTGTAGGTTTTCACTCAAACCCTATTCTAGCCTGATTCAAATAGTTAGCTGGTTGATGCACAATCAGGTTCGTTACAACAGGAAGGTAAGCTCTGAAGGAACAGGGTTTGAGAGCCCTGGTCTAAACCCTTTTGTTTTATGGGATTTACGTATTGTCATGTTTTATGTCTGTTTATACCTGCATGCTCAGTCATCCTTTTTGTCTTTTTTTCTTTTTTCAAAGTCACGCTGAGTCTATTTTCTCCCCATCTAGGGGAGACAGAAGGTTTGAAAAGCCAGGTCGAAAAGAGTCAGGTTTGTGTCAATACTTTCTAGTCAAGTAATCAATGCAGTATGAATGATGTGCTTAAATGACAGTTACAGCATTTACAGGTAATAATTTATTTTTCTTTGTCGCTCCTCTGTCTCCATTGACTTGGCAGAAGTTGCTCCTGCTCACTTTCCGATGAATCATAGTAAGTTTGCCCTCCGCCCTTTCACTTCTACACGTCCCTTTCTTGTCAAGGGGAACTAGCTGCTGTTTCTCCAAAGAATATAAACTCAGCAAAAAAAGAAACGTCCTCTCACTGTCAACTGTGTTTATTTTCAGCAAACTTAACATGTGTAAATATTTGTATGAGCATAACAAGATTCAACAAATGAGACATAAACTGAACAAGTTCCACAGACATGTCACTAACAGAAATGGAATCATGTGCCCCTGAACAAAGGGGGGTCAAAATCAAAAGTAACAGTCAGTATCTGGTGTGGCTACCAGATGCTTTAAGTACTGCAGTGCATCTCCTCCTCGTGGACTGCACACGATTAGCCAGTTCTTGCTGTGAGATGTTACTCCTCTCTTTCACCAAGGCACCTACAAGTTCCCAGACATTTCTGGGGGGAATGGCCCTAGCCCTCACCCTCCGATCCAATAGGTTCCAGAGGTGCTCAATGAGATTGAGATCTGGGCACTTCGCTGGCCATGGCAGAACACTGACATTCCAGTCTTGCAGGAAATCACGCACCGAACGAGCAGTATGGCTGGAGGGTCATGTCAGGATGAGCCTGCAGGAAGGGTACCACATGAGGGATGAGGATGTCTTCCCTGTAACGCACAGCGTTGAGATTGACTGCAATGACAACAAGCTCAGTCCGATGATTCTGTGACACACTGCCCCAGACCATGACGGATCCTCCACCTCCAAATCGATCCCGCTCCAGAGTACCAGCCCTGGTGTAATGCTCATTCCTTCGACGATAAACGCGACCATCACCCCATGTGAGACAAAACCGCGACTCGTCAGTGAAAAGCATTTTTTCGTAGTCCTGTCTGGTCCAGAGACTGTGGGTTTGTGCCCATAGGCAACGTTGTTGCCGGTGATGTCCGGTGAGGACCTGCCTTACAACAGGCCTACAAACCCTCAGTAGAGCCTCTCTCAGCCTGCGGACAGTCTGAGCACTGATGGAGGGATTGTGCGTTCCTTGTGTAAATCGGGCAGTTGTTGCCATCTTGTACCTGTCCAGTAGGTGTGCTGTTCACATATACTAATCCTGTGCAGGTGTTGTAACACGTGGTCTGCCACTGCGAGTAGCACAGTTGGTAGAGCATGGCGCTTGTAACGCCAGGGTAGTGGGTTCGATTCCCGGGACCACCCATACGTAGAATGTATGCACACATGACTGTAAGTCGCTTTGGATAAAAGCGTCTGCTAAATGGCATATATTATATTATATTACTGTTCGTGCTGTCTCCCTGTAGTGCTGTCTTAGGCGTCTCACTGTACGGACATTGCAATTTATTGCCCTGGCCACATCTGCAGTCCTCATGCCTCCTTGCAGCATGCCTAAGGCACGTTCACGCAGATGAGCAGGACCCCTGGGCATCTTTCTTTTGGTGTTTTTCAGAGTCAGTAGAAAGGCCTCTCTTAGTGTCCTAAGTTTTCATAACTGACCTTAATTGCCTACCGTCTGTAAGCTGTTAGTGTCTTAACGACCGTTCCACAGGTGAATGTTCATTAATTGTTTGGTTCATTGAACAAGCATGGGAAACTGTGTTTAACCCCTTTACAATGAATATCTTTGAAGTTATTTGGATTTTTATGAATTATCTTTGAAAGACAGGGTCCTGAAAAGGGGACGTTTCAATTTTTTTCTGAGTTTATATTTTCTATGCTAAAACTGAGGGTAAACGTGTACTTCACAAGTGCCTAACTGTAGCAAACGTTTAAACAATCTCCTCACTTATTTATTGTTATCAAAGACCGTATCAGGCTAAAAGATTGTATTGCTACATATGTAATCGAGTAAAAATAAATAAATGTTGAACTTGATGTTTCCCTTGTTATGAATTAAATTCAAGTTATTCAATTGTTTTCCCTCCAGTCCGTGCTAACTACGAGGATGTTGGGACCGGCGTGGGAGGCCTGCCTGTGAGGAAGCACGATTTTACACGTTCGGAGAGCGAGAACTGGCGCACGTCCCGCGACGAAGCAAATGGTGAGGACGGTGACGAGGGGGGCTGGCGCCTGGCGGGTGCCTCGCGACGCGACAGTGACTGGTGGTGCCCCCCGAGTCCAGGTGTGCCCTGTAGTGATCCTACACTGCTGCCACCATATTGTCCCGTTGGCAGGCGGTGGTTTTAATTGCAGGCCTAACGCGCTACAGGTTGATTTTTAAAAAGGCAGGCTTATTCTGAACTCTTAAATCACAACGGACACCTCAAATGTCTCCAGTTTAGGACACCTAAGAGAATGGGTTTTCAACAGGGAGTACTAGAATCCATTCAGAAACACAATAAACCCCCCCCCCCCAAAAAAAGCATCACTTTGATCTAAAGCTTCAAGGCTTCAATGTGAGAGAATGGCTGGGGTGAAGCTCAGTGACCGGGTCTCTAAACCACTTCTCTCCTCAGACGGGCTGCGGTCGGCAGTGCGGCGAGAGGTGCACCCGGGGGAGCAGCCACGGCAGCGCCGGTTCCCGTTCGACGCCAGAGAGGACGAGCGCGGCTACAGGCGTCCCCGGTCAGGCAGTGGCAGCCTGGAGGAGGATGGGAGCAGCCTGCCAGAGTGGTGCTTGGAGGACGCTGAGGAGGAGACGGGCACCTTCGATTCGTCCGGAGCCTTCCTCTCGCTCAAGGTTCGAGTGAGTGTGAACTCCATATAGTCTAACAAACATCACTTGTTAAAGGGATGCTTCGGGACTTTTGCAATGATGCCCTTTATCTACTTCCCCAGCATCAGATTAACTTGTGGATACCATTTTGTATGTTTCTGTGTCTAGTATGAAGAAAGTTAGAGGTAATTTTGTGAGCCAATGCTGACTAGCGTTAGCACAATGACTTTATTTATTGTAATTTTATTTGAACTTTTATTTACTAGGCAAGTAAGTTAAGAACAAATTATTATTTCACTTGTTTTTCGAACCAGGGTCTGTAGTGACGCCTCTAGCACTGAGATGCAGTGCTTTAGACCGCTGTGCAACTCGGGAGCTGCTAGTAGATACCCATAGACTTTGTTATTGCGCTAACGCTAATTAGCAACTTCCTTCAAACCACACGCAGAGACATAATAAATGGTATCCATGAGTTAATCTGACTCCTGGGAAGCAGTTAAAGAGCATCCATTGCCAAAATCCCATAGTATTCCTTTAATGGGTGCAGGGACAAATAAAGGTTGAAGAAATTAAGTAGGACCTGCACACATGTTTGAGGTCTATTGAGTATATATGCAATGATTATTTGTTTTCACTGATGGGCAATTTGTTTGCAGCTATTACAAAAAGTATGGCATCGGAGCACTGTGGCACATGGAGCACTGTGGCACATGGAGCACTGTGAATACAAGGCTGCTATGCGAAGGACATATGGAGACTTTCATGACAATTTGTGTGTATACAGTATATATTTCTCCTCCACAGAAAGCTCCCAAGGAGCCCATCCTGGAGGAGGCAGAGCTGGACTTCAGACCCCTGGAGGAGTGTGACGAGGGCCTTGAGGAGGACGGACAGCCCCGGGAGACCAAAAACCCAGACAGAGAGGCAAGAAGAGACCCCGACAGAAAACAGGGTGAGTTAAGAGGAGTAGAAACTATGTCCGGCATACTGTATATATTTTTTCTCCCAATAGTAAACTGTGTAGAGAGAGAACATCAAATGAATGTGTCTCGTTTTTTTCCCAGATGTGGGGAGAGGGGAAGTAGAGGCGCCACCTGCTCCCTCGCCTCCAGAACCCCAGCCCTCCGCCCCTCTGCTGCCCCCCAGCCAGCCTGACAGAGCAGAGGAGCCTGAGAGGCCACTTGAGCGACCCCCAGCCCCGGAACACAGGCCAGAGGCCAACAAAGTCCCCCTGAATGTCCCCATGTCGATGCCCATGTCCAACACAATGCTGGACTCCCTCCCCATCCCCCACACCGCAGCACACACTCTCACAGGTAGGCTTACACAAGAGCAGGGGAGGAGTACAGTCAAATCTGCCACATTTGTGCCCGTTGAAGGCTGATTGATGAGACATTGTAAATGACAATGGTATTTCCTCCAGTAACCCTGTGCTTCAAATAAACAGACTCAGGATTGCATGTAGTTTGAGGTTGTCACCTGCACATAGTTTCTAGAAGCGCCACCTCCATCTGTGACAGGCTAACCCTACACCCTTTGTCCTGTCCAGTGTCTCCAGTGTCGGCCCCGTCGTCCACCATACAGATGCAGCAGAAGCCCCCGGACGTGCCCGTGGCTATGCCCATCCCGCTGCCCTTCAACACCAGCCTCATGGCTCAGAGCACGTCTATCATGACCCCCAACATTATGGCCCCTAGCACGGGCCTCATGGCTCCTATTGGAAGGCCCACGGTCATGCCGCCACACCACACCATGGTTGAGGATGAGAGACTGAAGCACTTTGAACAGGTAAGTAGACAGACAGTAGGCAGGTTTCTATTGACCCAGGTTTATTTGACAAAAGCTGTGCAGCAAGTAAAATTATTGCGACATTTGTAATGGACACGGCAGAAGAGTCATTTCTTTAAGTTTATTGCGACAAATGATGGAAATGGTGTTTTTCTAATAAATTGATTGTTGAATAATTCTGAAAGTAAGCGGGGCACGTGATGTCACTTAATAAAGCTCCACCACACATGTATTATAAAAGCCCGTTGCTTGCAAAATCCATTTATTAAACTAAAATAATGTTTATTTGCTTGACCAGGATTGTCATGACTTTCATGAATGTCTGAATTGCTTTGAATTGCAATTTGAAGTTTGACCATCAAATAGTTTGAGATCTCTACTATGACTGCAAGTTACACTATGGCACAGACTCTGGCCATAATAAGTAGGCATAGGATAATTATTAGAATAAGGTATGGCAAATATTAGTCAATTCCTGCATTCTATCCATGCTGGCTTTTGCAGGCTACTTGAGACATGAAACAGATGGGTAGGCAGGGCATATAGGCTGTCACTTTATTAACAAATAATCTGTCTATATGGATAATGGAAACACTTCAACCACTTAATTTTAATTCATTTTTCTTTTAGCGTATTTATTTGTAGGTGTGACATTATGTCCAACTGTTTTGATCGACATGACAGTTCAATGGAAACTCACTGTGGCAGCCAATTGTCACATCTACTTTCCATCCGGACTTTCTAAATGTTGACGAAAGAAATTACTGGACAAGGAAATGGAAACCTAGCTAATGCCGGTTTCTAGTAGGAGTTAGTTGGTTGCAGAGCTGCGTGTTGAGCAGGGTAGTGAAAGTTATCAAGCTGGTTTTGGTGAAACTGAATTTGGAGCGTCTCTGGATATGAAAAGTGATGTGTGTTCACTTCTGAAACACGTCAAGAATATGGAGAGGATGTTCATTGAATTGTAATGAAATCGAAAACACCTTATATCCATTTTGTATATTCCTCTGGGATAAGCTGAGCTAGTGGTGTTTGTTCTGTGATACTGTATACTATCATGATGCTCTCTCTACAGGACTAGACAAACATTTTTGGATCCCATGTACAATCTCCTGCTGTTGTGCCCTTAAGCAAGGAGCTTTACCCCCATCAAGTAAAATAATTGCACTGTTAGGCTACTGTATAAAACACATGGTCAAGCCATCTGGAGAGCTACTGGGTGTACAGGCTTTGGATACAGCCCTGCTCAAACACCAGAGTCCGCTTATTAAGGTCATGTTGAGCTGCTGCTTTTTAAAAAACTATTTAATGTAGCAATAAGTGGGACACGAACAAAAGCCTGCACACCCAGTAGCTCTACCAACCAAATACAATGCAATAATCAATAACAATGTAATACTCCGAAAAGCCCTAGGAGAAATGAAGGACACAAAGGAAGCAGACTGTATATGGGCCAGTTCCAATAGTATATTTACAGTGCATCCGTAAAGTATTTAGACCCATTCACCTTTTCCACGTTTTGTTACGTTACAGCGTTCTTCTAAAATAAATGTCATTTCCCCCCCTCATCAATCTACACACAATACTCCCAATACAGGTTTTTAGAAATGTTTGCAAATGTATTAATACAAATCAGAAACCTTATTTGCAGAAGTATTCAGACATGTTGCAATGAGACTTGAAATTGAGCTCGGGTGCATCCTCTTTCCATTGATCATTCTTGAGATGTTTCTACAACTTGGAGTCCACCTGTGGTAAATTCAATTGATTGGACATGATTTGGAAAGGCACACACCTGTCTACATAAGGTCCCACAGTTGACAGTGCATGTCAGAACAAAAACCAAGCCATGAGGTTGAAGGAATTGTCCATAGAGCTCCAAGACAGGATTGTGTCGAGGCACAGATCTCGGGAAGGGTACCAAAAACGGTCTGCAGCATTGACGGTCCCCAAGAACACAGTGGCCTCAATCATTCTTAAATGGAAGAAGTTTGGAACCAACTCTAACTAGAGATGGCTGCCCGGCAAAACGGAGCAATCAGGGGAGAAGGGCCTTGGTCAGGGAGGTGACCAAGAACCCGATGGTCACTCTGACAGAGCTCCAGAGTTCTCTGTGGAGATGGGAGAACTTTCCAGAAGGACAACCGTCTCTGCAGCACTCCACCAGTCAGGCCTTTATGGTAGAGTGTTTCGATGGAAGTCACTCTTCAGTAAAAGGCACATCCCATTTTGGAGTTTGGCGAAAGGCACCGAAATGACTCTCAGACCATGACGAACAAGATTCTCTGGTCTGATGAAACCAATATTTGAACTCTATGGCCTGAATGCCAAGCGTCACATCTGGAGGAAAGATGAACCGAGCAAAGTACAGAGATCCTTGATGAAAACCTGCTCCACAACACTCAGGACCTCAGTCTGGGGCAAAGGTTCACCTTCCAACAGGACAATGACCTTAAGCACCCAGCCAAAACAACGCAGGAGTGACTTTGGGGCAAATTTGAATGTCCTTGTGTGCCCAGCCAGGGCCTGGCCCTGAACCTGATCAGACATCTCTAAGGAGACCTGAAAATAGCTGTGCAGCGATGCACCCCATCCAACCTGACAGAGCTTGAGAGGATCTGCAGAGAAGATTGGGAGAAACTCTCCAAATCAAATTGTATTAGTCACATGCTTACTTATGAGCCCCTCACCAACAGTGCAGATTTAAAAAATACAAATAAGATATTAAAGTAACAAGTAATTAAAGGGGAGCAGTAAAAAATAACTATACATACATGCATACATGGGGGTGCCGGTACAGAGTCAATGTGCGGGAGCACCGGTTAGTTGAGGTAGTATGTACATGTAGGTAGTTAATTAAAGTGACTATGCATAGATGACAACAGTGAGTGGTAGTGGGCAGGGGGATGCAAATATTCTGGGTAGCCATTTGACTAGATGTTGAGGAGTCTTATGGCTTGGGGGTAGAAGCTGTTTAGAAGCCTCTTGGACCTAGACTTGTTGCTCTGGTACAGCTTGCCGTGTGGTAGCAGGGAGAACAGTCTATGACTAGGGTGGCTGGAGTCTTTTACAATTTTTAGGGCCTTCCTCTGACACCGCCTGGTAAAAAGGTCCTGAATGGCAGGAAGCTTGGCCCCAGTAATGTACTGGGCCATTCGCACTACCCTCTGTAGTGCCTTGCGGTCGGAGGCTGAGCAGTTGCCAGGCAGTGATGCAACCAGTCAGAATGCTCTCGATGGTGCAGCTGTAGAACCACTGCAGCCCCGTCGATGAGAATGGGGGCGTGCTCGGTCCTCTTTCCTGTAGTCCACAATCATCTCCTTTGTCTTGATCACGTTGAGGGAGAGGTTGTTGTCCTGGCACCACATGGCCAGGTCTCTGACCTCCTCCCTGTAGGCTGTCTCGTTGTTGTCAGTGATCAGGCCTACCACTGTTGTCATTGGCAAATTTAATGATGGAGTTGGAGTCGTGGTGTGCCAAGCTTGTAGCGTCATACCCAAGAAGACTCGAGGCTGTAATCGCTGCCAAAGGTGCTTCAGCAAAGTACTGAAAAAAAAGGTCTGAATACTTATGTAATTGTGATATTTAAGATCAAAACCTTTCTAGAAACCTGTTTTTGCTTTATGGGGTATTGTGTGTAGATTGATGAGGGGGGGAAAGAACTATTTCATCCATTTTAGAAAATGCCCTTTAACATAACAATGTGGGATATGTGAAGGGGTCTGAAGACATAATTTGCAAATAAATTCATTAAAAATCCTACAATGTGATTTTCTGGATTTTTTTCCCCCTCATTTTGTCTGTCATAGTTGAAGTGTACCTATGATGAAAATTACAGGCCTCTCATCTTTTCAAGTGGGAGAACTTGCACAATTGGTGGCTGACTAAATACTTTTTTGCCCCACTGTATATTATTATCTGTCACTACTACATGTGTCCATCTCATTGATATCAAATTATTGGAGATAAACCTTGTTTTTCAGTCCACCATGCGTCATGTGCGTAATGGTCATGTGAGGTGAAATGTGTGTATTTCGGGATGTAAGCACAGTTTGTTTGTTTGATCTGACGCAGATCCGTTTCGGGTCGAAACGTTGTCAATAAAGCGGTGTATTAGGAGCTTTAACAGTGTGCGGGCCTTGTTCTATACTAGTGTTCTTAATTATCCCAGCAACTATGTTTTTAAGGTGCGTATGACGACAAACTTCTATTTATAACTTGTCAGATATGTCCAGATCACCTAGCCCGATATCGGCTAAAGTTAAGGTTTTAGATATTGTTGTCATTTTTTTTGTCACTCAAATCACATGAAATCATATTAGACATGGCAAAATGTATAGAGTGTCAAGAAAGTGTGCTTTAAAACGGCAACGTTTTCTTTGCACCCCATGACACAATGGGTACAATTGCAGTAAATAAGCTGTAACCCTGCAAAATTCTCTCCACCACCAAGAGGGCTGTTAACAGTTTGTATCATGAACGGTGCCTGTAACCATAGAAGTAGACATGGTGCGTGGGCCCACGTGCAGGGGGGTGCGCTGGAGTTTTCCCATGCTGGAAGGGGAGCCCCAAGTGAAGAAGTTTGGGAACCCCTAAGCTAGATCAAACACTAAATATGAACTTGTTGCTTGATTTTTAATGTGCTTACAAATAAATACCACTGACACTAATAAAATTGTGATAAAAAATATAATAATAATTGTATTTATAAATGGTGTAATTGTGTGAATTTTACAGTGGATATAGGCCTACCCTTTATTCAGTCGTATGGCGAATGGACGATGTGCCAGACACTGATTTGTGAAACGCTGCCAATTGCTCAGTATTTGGAGTTGAGAAATAAATCATACAGCACTGGAAAGCTGGGATATTTTATATGTTCGTCTGATAAATAAACAAAATAGCTCATTAACATCTTGGGGCTCTAATCTGGTTTTTAAACTATTACATAGACTACAGCCCTCAAACTCCACTCTGGACTTAGAAGCCAGTTCCACTGCATTTTTTTCATTGTTCACCATTGTTAGACCTGGGACACCAGGTGGCGTGTATGTGCAATTAATGATCGGGTAGAACTGAAAACCAGTAGTTTCCCGGAACTCGAAGGTTAAGAGTGGAATACCCCTGGACAACAGAATAGCACCATTACAATATATATTTTCTCTGGCCAAAGCGGTGCCTGTAGATACAATACATGGTTCTACTCTGATGCATTCTGCAGAGATTGGGAGAACAGTGCACAGCACATTGCATTTGGAGGACACCTTTTGATACAACTCTGATCAAACTAATTTTATATATATTTTTAAAAATCTATATTCTACTGGTCCAACAATTTGTTTCACCTGTCCCGGACAAGTGTTAATTATGTCGAGCCCTGCCTTACATGTACCCCTTGAATGTACAATAAAGGTGTCTACGTTCACCCCCCCATCTCTCACTCTTCCTGTTTTCACTCTCTACTTGTGAAGGAAGCAGAGAAGATGGTGGCGTATCTACAGGACAGTGACGACCGGCTGGCTGCCAAGAACTCAGCACCCGAACCAGCCGGCCTGCCGCTCACACACGAGGCTGCTCTGAAGTGGTTCTATAAAGACCCCCAGGGAGAGATGCAGGGTAAGACGGAGGGAGAGAATGAAGGGAGGGGGGCTTTTTTGAAGGAAAATCTGCGTGCTCTGCAACCCGTATCATTTCAACTAGTCACCACTGCTGGAGAGAGACTGTGTTCTTTATCTATTATCAATGGCACGGTCTGCACTATATTTCCTGGTCTAAAGTAAATTATTAATCTGTGATTCGGGGGGGTTGTACAGCCCTGGAATATAATTTCAAATAGTCAGACTCGGAACAACTTTTTTTCTATTTTTTTATTTACAAATGTAAAGTGACTGTGAAATGTAATCATCTCCCCCTCTCCAGGTCCGTTCAGTAACCCGGAGATGACAGAGTGGTTCCAGGCGGGCTACTTCACCATGACCCTGCTGGTGAAGAGAGGCTGTGACGAGGTCTTCCAACCGCTGGGGGAGATCATCAAGATGTGGGGCAGGGTCCCCTTCGCCCCTGGACCAGCACCGCCACCCTTACTGGTAACCATCACACACACCTGAGCTCCATCCAGCATTCAAGCGTTCGCTCCTTTAGAATATTGTCAAATAATCTTGATAATTCCATAGGCAATTAAAATTATTCGGACTCACCCTCGACCACTTTAGTCTTCTCATTGTCAAGACAAGGCAAATTTGTGTTGGCTGCCTGCACTTCAGAAGGAGAATGTTGTGAATGTTGCAATGATTTATTCTACAAGTCAGAGGCGTGTTAGCTGTACATGTATTGCGCTCCACAACGTTGTGCCATGTTGAACGCATCCACGGTGGTCGTCCGCTTGCCGATACCCATGTAACTCGCCGTCTGTGTTCACAGGGTGACGCTGGGGACCAGGAGCGTCTGAAACTGCAGCAGGAGCTGACTGCCCTCAACCTGTACCAGCTGCAGCAGCTGCAGTACCAGTACCTGTTGAGGCAGCAGTACGCCCAGGCCCTGGCCCAGCAGAAAGCCCAGGCCCTCAGCTCAGCACCACACCAGCAGCAGCAGCAGCAGCAGCAGCAGATCAACCTGCTCCTCCAGCAATACCAGGCCCTCAAGATGAGGTCAGCGGAACACACGTAAGCGTACCCGTGCGCACACACCTCTACTGCAGTACCAGGCCCTTAAGATGAAGTGAGCGGGGCATACACACACACACGCCTACAGTAATACCACTGTCTGAGAACATGTCAGGCACACATTAACACAGAGTAAGGTAAAGTTGCCCCTAGACACTAATCTTGGGTCAGTATAACCATTAGTGGGGAAAATGCTAAGTTTAGAATTGGGGGAGAGGAAACTGATCCTAGATCTGTAGTGAGGTGAAACGTCATCTTGTAGAACACACACACACAAACAGCAATACCTCAAGCCCTCAAGATGACATCACACATATAGATAATGCAATGTCGATCATGTTAATGTTGGTAATGTAACTGGTTCCTGTGTCGGTCTCCCTGTCCAGAACATCCGAGAGTCTCTTAACTCCGGTGACGCGGTCCATGTCTGTACCAGACTCCCAGGGTTCTGTGTGGGAAATGCAGCACCCCTCCTCTCAGGTCTCTTGCACACCAAACATCCAGCAACCTGCCCCAAGTGGTACGTCTCCAACCCAGAACACACAAACTTGCACAGAATTTGTTTTGGCTGATGTTTTATAGCATATAGAGCTGTTGGTAGTTTGAGGATCTGAACCTCAACTTACAAAAAGAAGAGAAACCTCAATCGTATGCTCTATGATGGCCATCTGGCCTGGCTGTCTGTTTTTGCAGCGTGGGAGGGCAGCAGTGTGTGGGATCTGCCCATAGACTCCATGGCCCAGGCCCCCACCATAGAACAGATGCAACAGCTGGAGAAGAACAAGGCTGCTAAGGTAAGCGCACCGTATTGTCTATACTTATGCAATCCTTAGTTTCAGATCGAGACGTAGTGTTCTGATTTCAACGCTCTTAGTTAGCGGAAATCAGCCCTATATTGCTGTTTAATTATTGCCTCGCTGAATCTACCTTTTAAACAATGCTATGAAAATGATACAATGTGATTTGGTTTATGAAGGTCTCTCCTCCTCATCTACTGGAGATGGAGCGGCGTGAGGCTGAGCTGAGGGCCAAGAGGGAAGAGGAGGAGAAGGAGAGGAAAAGACTGGAGGAAGCGTTACGGGCCCGACAGGAGGCGGAACGCAAACGCCTGGAGGAGGAGCTATCACGTCATAAACAGGTTGGGGGGGGTCGTCATCAGACTGTTTCCTGCTGAAATAAGACGGTCATAATACCACGCTTTAGAGAAGTTGGTATGAAATGTTAAGAATTTCAGCTGCACCACACCTAGTCTTTGTTGTTGTTCAGTACATGTTTGCCTAGAGTTGCAAGTTTGACCCAGTAGCTGGTCTATTCCTAGAAAGAGGCCTTGATTTCTGTTTAATGCAATTAATTTCATGGATCTTTACTATACACAGGAGGAGGAGTTGAGGCAGCGGGAGCAGGAGGAGGCACAGCGCAGACAGAAGGAGGAAGAGGAACGGCAGGCACAGGAGGAGGCTCTCCGCAGACTAGAGGAAAGGAGGAGGGAGGAGGAAGAGCGGCAGCAAAGGGAAGAGTTCCTCCGTAAACAGGTACTGAGCTTCAGAATAAAGACAATATTAGGGCCCATAATCATGAAGTGTCTCAAAGTAGGAGTGCTGGAGTGCTGATCTAGGATGAGTTATCCTATAAAGGCGTCAGCATGCTTCAGTTCGGCTGGTCCCTAGCCGAACTCTTGCTTACCGAACGAGTGTGCTCACATGCTCCCTTAAGACTGTAGCTTCTAAAATGCGGAAATAGTACTGTTTGTCCATTATGGGACGCCGTTGGCAGAAAACACTTCATCAAAATAGTCAGAATGAGTCTTAAGGTAACAAGATATGTAATGAACTTTGACATTTTTGCCAAAGAGATCTTAGTCTGGCCATTTTACATCTAAGTAAGGTGTTTGGTGCAGTATTTAGCAGGAGTCGCGTCTCGTTGAATGACAGACTTTACTGAAGAATCCTTACTGTTGACCAATCACCGATGAAGGGGCGTTGACTTCGGCTCTGAACTTAAGCTTGCCTCCAGAAAATACAAGCGGGGGAAAAACATGAGTCCAAAGCGTCACTAAAAGTCGTCATAATGTACATTACCGTTCAAAAGTTTGGGGTCACTTAGAAATGTCCTTGTTTTTGAAAGAAAAGCACATTTTTGTCCATTCAAAATGATCAGAAAGAGTGTAGACATTGTAAATGACTATTGTAGCTGGAAACTGATGATTTTTAATGGAATATCTACATGGGCGTACAGAGTAGAGGTCGACCGATTTAATCGGAATGGCCTATTTAATTAGGGCCGATTTCAAATTTGAATAACAATCGGAAATCTGTTATTTTTGGACAACGATTTGGCCTATTTTTAAAAATATTTTTTACACCTTTATTTAACCAGGCAAGTCAGTATTCTGAAGCTCAGTCGCCTCTTCACTGTTGACGTTGAGACTGGTGTTTTGCGGGTACTATTTAATGAAGCTGCCAGTTGAGGACTTGTGAGGCATCTGTTTCTTGAACTAGACACTCTAATGTACTTGTCCTCTTGCTCAGTTGTGCACCGTGGCCTCCCACTCCTCTTTCTATTCTGGCTAGAGCCAGTTTGCGCAGTTCTGTGAAGGGAGTAGTACACAGCGTTGTACGAGATCAATTTCTCACCTTAATTTCTCAGAACAAGAATAGGCTGACAAGTTTCAGAAGAAAGTTATTTGTTTCTGACCATTTTGAGCCTGTAATCAAACCCACAAATTCTGATGCTCCAGATACTCAACTAGTCTAAAGAAGGCCAGTTTTATTGCCTCTTTAATCAGTACCACAGTTTTCAGCTGTGCTAACATAATTGCAAAAGGGTTTTCAAATGATCAATGAGCCTTTCTAAAATGATGAACTTGGATTACATTACATTTACATTTAAGTCATTTAGCAGACGCTCTTATCCAGAGCGACTTACAAATTGGTGCATTCACCTTATGACATCCAGTGGAACAGCCACTTTACAATAGTGCATCTAAATCTTTTAGGGGGGGTGAGAAGGATTACTTTATCCTATCCTAGGTATTCCTTAAAGAGGTGGGGTTTCAGGTGTCTCCGGAAGGTGGTGATTGACTCCGCTGACACAACATGCCATTTGAACACAGGAGTGATGGTTGCTGATAATGGGCCTATGTAGATATTCCTCAAATCTGCTGTTTCCAGCTACAATAGTCATTTACAACATTAACCATGTCTACACTGTATTTCTGATCAATTTGATCTCATTTTCACGGATAAAAATTATTTCTAAGTGACCCCAATCTCCTGAACGGTGGTGTATGTACAAATTCTACTGAACCGTTTCAGAAGCATGCTGAAGCCTTAAAACAGAAGCATGCTGAAGCCTTAAAACAGAAGCATGCTGAAGCCTTAAAACAGAAGCATGTCTGTTATACGAAATACATTCCGAAATAAATGTATTCTCAAAGGTTGTATTTTCCCTCTTAACGCTGTGCACTGAACTGACGTGCATGATTGTTGCTGACACTCCGATGTTTAGAAGAAGTGCATTAAACTGCGATGCTCAACTTAAACAGCGGTGCTGCTCGCAAAATCATTTAACGCCTGTGTACTTTAACACTCAGGATGTAACTTTATTTACAGTTCTACTGTTTTTGTTTTAACATTACATGGCAGTCAGACAACCCCATTGTAAAATATTTACCTGTGTTCTGTGCCAGATAAATATTCCCCTCGAGACGCATCCAATGACTCTTCACAACATGAGAGGGAAACATTTATTCTGACCATCTAAAAAGATATTCATTTTGGAGTAGAATATACATTTTTAAAGGTTACCGGAACTGAGTTTCTCAGTCCTTCTGCATCTGTACTCCCTAAGCAAGGGGACTGGAATTGGTTACATTGCAGTTTATTGCATGTACAAAATGATTCTTGTCCCTAAAAGTATGAAAGGTGAGATTGACTTAAGTTTCAGTCATGGGGATTTTTTTCTCCCCCTTTTAAAATAATATGGTCAGGGGTGACCTGATCCTAGATGAGTACTCCTACTTTTAGTTGCTCTGTGAATACGGGCCCAGAGCTGCTGTGGCTAATGCTAAAAGGCATATTGCTACATAGTGTTAATACTGAAGTTGACTCTGTTCTAACAACCACATTTCTCCCCAGGAGGAGGAGCACCGGAAGCAGGAGGAGGAGCGCCGGGAGGAGGAGCGCCGGAAGCAGGAGGAGGAGCGCCGGAAGCAGGAGGAGGAGCGCCGGAAGCAGGAGGAAGAGCGCCGGAAGCAGGAGGAGCTGGAGGCCCTGAGGAGGTGCGAGGAGGAGAAGCGGCTGGAGGAGGAGGCGGTGGCGGCCGCGATGGTGTTGGCAAGGCAACAGCAGGAAGAGGCGAAGAGGAGGGAGCAGGAGGCCGCGAGGCAGCAGGAGCTAGCCAGACAGAGGCAACAGCAGCAGGAGGCGCTCCGCCGTCTACAGCAGCAACAGCAGCAGCAACAGCTAGCCCAGATGAAGGTGACTAATATTATAACACTAACACAAAATACACTGCAGCAGCAGCAGCAACAACTAGCACAGATAAGGGTAACATACTTAGTATGCACACACTATACACACCTACCACTACACTAGCCCAGGTGAAGGTATGACTACCTTATAAACTACACACCATATATAACTACCAAAGTAAATTTGAAGTCAGAACATCACTGAATACTGTATTTTAAGGTACCTGTAATTTAGCATGAAAAAATGTACTGGTTACCAGACTACCTTCGCTCCTTTTCCCTGTCTCGTAGCTGCCGTCGTCCTCTAAGTGGGGCCAGCAGTCAGCAGTCACGGCAGCAGCCATCTCCCAGTCCCAGAACGCCTTGTCGCTCTCTGAGATCCAGAAAGTGGAGGAGGAGAGGGAACGACAAGCACGAGAAGAGGTGTGAGCATTAGGGGCTGAGTTCGTAGAGGGATACTGAGGCACCACAGTATAGTGCTACCAATCTGGACAATGCACAACAGCATTTTGGATACCATAATACCATTTCACTATATATCAACTATTGTTTAAAAAGGCTCTACACTGTTAAAAATCCTTCTCAAACCAACTTTAATCATCTGTCAATCACCAAACTGTTTTCCTGCTATGTTTATAAGGAGCGCAGTAGATCTCACTCTCCCCCTCCCCTCCCATCCCCTCCCTCCATGCAGCAGCGGCGCCAGCAAGCAGAGCTCCTAAAGCTCCAGCAGCAGCAGGCCCTGCAAGAGGCCCTGCAGCCTCAGGCCAAGCTCTCTGGTTGGGGCAGCGTGGCCAAGCAGCCGGCCGCTACCAAGTCCCTGCTGGAGATCCAGAGGGAGGAGGCCCAGCAGGTGAAGCAGAGGAAAGAGCAGGGGGGTGGGAGCCAGCAGCCCAGTCACCCCACCGTCACCCAGTTGAACCGCGCCCAGAACAGAGCTGTGAGTCACTCGTTGGTTTGTTATTTCGTTCATTCATTTAATTTGTCTGCATTCATTCTGGGTAGGTCTTCCATGTCATTTATTTGACTGTGCTGATAGTGGTGTCTAAAACAAGAGGTCGACCGATTATGGTTTTTCAACGCAGATACAGATTATTGGTGGTCCTTCTGTAGCACAGTTGGTAGAGCATGGCGCTTGTAACGCCAGGATAGTGGGTTCGATTCCCGGGACCACCCATACGTAGAATGTATGCACACATGACTGTAAGTCGCTTTGGATAAAAGCGTCTGCTAAATGGCATATATTATTATATTATATATATGGAGGACCCCCAAAAAAAGCCGATACCGATTAATCTGACTATTTTGTTTTATGCATTTGTAATAATGACAATTACAACAATACTGAATGAACACTTATTTTAACTTCATTTAATACATCAATAAAAATCCATTTAGCCTAAAATAAATAATGAAACATGTTCAATTTGGTTTAAATAATGCAAAAACAAAGTGTTGGAGAATTAAGAGTGCAACATGTGCCATGTAAAAAAGCTAACGTTTTGAGTTCCTTGCTCTGAACATGAGAACATATGAAAGTTGGTTGTTCCTTTTAACATGAGACTTCAATATTCCAAGGTAAGAAGTTTTAGGTTGTAGTTAATATAGGACTTATAGGACTATTTCTCTCTATACCATTTGTATTCCATATACCTGTGACTATTGGATGTTCTTATAGGCACTTTAGTATTGCCAGTGTAACAGTATAGCTTCCGTCCCTCTCCTCGCCCCGAACCAGGAACACATCGACAACAGCCACACTCGAAGCAGCGTTACCCATTGCTCCACAAAAGCCCCTTGCAAGTGCAAGGGGAGTAACTACTCCCAAGTCTCAGAGCGAGTGACATTTGAAGCGCTATTAGCGGGCACCCAGCTAACTAGCTAGCCATTTCACATCGGTTACACCAGTCATTAGGCTGATAGGCTTGAAGTCATAAACAGCGCTGTGCTTGCGAAGAGCTGCTGGCAAAACGCACGAAAGTGCTGTTTGAATGAATGCTTACGAGCCTGCTGCTGACTGAGCGGTGGTAGGCAGACTGCTCTATCAAATCATAGACTTAATTATAACATAATAACACACAGGAATACGAGCCTTTGGTCATTAATATGGTAGAAAACTGGAAACTATTATTTTGAAAACAAAACATGTATTATTTCAGTGAAATACGGAACCGTTTGGTATTTTATCTAACGGGTGGAATCCCTAAGTCTATATATTATTTTTAAATTGCACAACCTTCAATGTTATGTCATAATTACGTAAAATTCTGGCAAATTAGTTCACAATGAGCCAGGCTGCCCAAACTGTTGCATATACCCTGACTGCGTGCAATGAACGCAAGAGAAATGACACAATTTCACCTGGTTAATATTGCCTGCTAACCTGGATTTCTTTTAGCTAAATATGCAGGTTTGAAAATGTATATTTCTGTGTATTGATTTTAAGAAGGGCATTGGTGTTTATGGTTAGGTACAGTTGTCCAACGATTGTGCTTTTTTCGCAAATGCACTTTTGTTAAATCATCCCCAAGCGTTGCATCGATTATATGCAACGCAGGACACTAGATAAACTAGTAATATCATCAACCATGTGTAGTTAACTAGTGATTATGATTGATTGTTTTTTATAAGATAAGTTTAATGGTAGCTAGCAACTTACCTTGGCTTCTACTGCATTCGCGTAACAGGCAGGCTCCTCGTGAAGTGCAATGAGAGGCAGGTGGTAAGAGCGTTGAACTAGTTGTACTGTAACTGACTTGCCTAGTTAAATAAAGGTATAATAAATAAATAAAAAATAAATCTGCAAAATCGGCACCGAAAAATACAGATTTCCGATTTTTATGAAAACTTGAAATCGGCCCCAATTAATCGGTCGACCTCTATCTATCTAAAACTGTGTTTCTCAAACCTTTCTTTGTGGACTCCCAGATGTTTCAAAGATTAGCACACCTGATTCCGTTAATCAAGGGCTTTGATTATTAGTTGACGAGCTGAATCAGGTGTTCTTGATCTGGAATAAATCAAATACATTGAATGTCTGGGGGGCCCAGGAGAAGACGTCGGGCAAACACTGCTCTAAATCAGACTACTCTGTTGGAATACTTCCCTTCATTATTTGCCGTAATGAAACTGGTTTAGTTGAGTTTATTAGGATCCCCATTAGCTACTGTACATACAGCAGCTACTCTTCCTGAGGACCACATAAAACATACAAATACATGACAAACCCAGTAATAGACAAGAACAACATAAGAGAGTACATTCAAAATAAATTATGAAAGTAAAATAAGTTTTATATATAGGAAAGACATCCGAAATACTATTTACACACTTCATATTCTTATATACAGTACAGTTAAATTAGATCTTTCAATAGAGGATAGGCACTCTGATGCCAGATGTTTTTAAAAAAAATCTGTTTTCCTAACCTCTAGTAGCAGAGCATTCCACGATGACATGGCGTTGTACATAGCTGGTCTGACCAGGTTGGATCTCTTTTCCCCCAGACCACTGCTCTGAGTTCCTCAGTGTGGGGCTCGGTGGCCACCAGCAGCATGGGCGGCGGAGCTCCTAACTGGGGAGGAGAAAGCAGCAGCATCTGGGGCGACAGCACCAACTCCAACATGGGCTTCTGGGACGAGACGCCCCAGCCCCCGCCACAGGCCCCACCCCCCGCCAGGAAGCCCAACGCTCAGAAGAACAACAAGGCCAACGCCAACCTCAGGTACAATCTCAGGACAGTTTTACAGCTCACACCTGCGTGTCTACTTTGGCTGCTTGACTCGAAAGGTTGTGGTCAGGACAGTTCTCTACTACATGGCTATTTTTTTACATTTGAGGTATTAACCTCTTGCAGCTCCTCTTGCAGCTCCCCCCCCCTGTGGTCCTTCTGTAGCTCAGTTGGTAGAGCATGGCGCTTGTAACGCCAGGGTAGTGGGTTCGATTCCCGGGACCACCCATACGTAGAATGTATGCACGCATGACTGTAAGTCGCTTTGGATAAAAGCGTCTGCTAAATGGCATATATTACTTTGTGCAATTTCCGCCTGAAGACATACCCAAATCTAACAGCCTGTAGCTCAGGCACAGATCCCAAGATATGCATATTATTGGTGCCATTTGAAAGAAAACACTGAAGTTTGTGTAAATGTGAATTGAATGTAGGAGAATAACACACAATAGATCTGGTTTAGATAAAACATATGTTTTTCTTTAAAATGAACAAGATAAAACAAACATTCAGATAGGATGATGGGGACAATTTCAGTGAAAAATATAAGAGGGCAACAGTACTTGTGCAAAGTTTCAGAATGTTAACTAACCAAAATCAGTTTGCTACATGACATTTATTATGAAGTCACCCAGGTGTCCCACACAAGTAGCCCAAATGTACCCAAGTGGCCAAATTGGTGACGGTATACATTTTGAAACAAATAACTATATACAAAATGCCAAAATGGTATTATAACATAAGACTCCCATTCAGAGTCAGTGTCACTGTGAAAGAAAATGTTAAGTTGGAATAGTTTCACATATGAGCCCTGTATCAACAGGTATAATAAACAGATATATATAGAGAGTTGAAGGTTGAATATATTATAATATTATTATTACCTGCTAGATCTACTGTCTCTTTTATATTATGACATTTCAGCTAGATCTACTGTCTCTATTATATTATGACAGACCAGCTAGATCTACTGTCTTTATTATATTACAACAGACCAGCTGAATCTACTGTCTCCATTTCACTTTGGCCATTGATGTGGTCCTGCACTCTCCTCAACAGCCTCAAATAGGCTATTTCATGTGGGTTGTGGTGGGGCGGCAGACACACTAATCTCACATTTCATGACATTAAATGTTTATATATGGCTTCTAAAATAATTTTTAAAAATCACAAATAATATTTTATATTATTAATTTCAAACAAGGACATTAGCATGATAAGAACTTACCAGTCCAAAACAATGTCCTCTACCGTTCAAAAAATATTCCTCCACAATCGCTAAATGAAACATCCTACAACAATCTCTCTCACCTTCCCAATCAATTTATTCTAAAATTGTGTGTACATCTGTATATCTAGACTTAGATTTAGCTTTCCCTGACTTAGTCGCCATAATTATTGATATATAAACAGCTGAATCTGCGCATTCACCAAACAATGCAGGCGTAATATGCGTAGCTTCTTCCGGTATGAAAATTCAATAGTGCATGACTCTCTTTACGCTGGAGCTTACTACATGGGTTGGTCTTGCAACACATAAACATGGCGTATTGCTGTTTAGCTCCGCTCATTGGCTATCTACCCAGCTAGATTTCATTACAATTAGTGGTCATTGGGTTAAAAGACAGTCAATCAATGAAACAGCAGGCAAATCATTGGTGCACAATGATGTCATTACTTGTTGTCTTCAAATCGGTTTCTTTCAGTCAATATGAAATGGCCCATCAGGTTTGGTTGCGTTACAAACAAACTAGTTGATTGCAGTGAAACCAAACATGACTGGAAAAGTCACGTTCTGTGTGGGTTATTTACCTGAAATGTGTCGTCGAAAATGGAATGAGACGGAATTCACTACACAAGCGGTTCACAAGATGTTTCGTGTTAGGCTATAAAAACGGATTTTATCAAACAAAAGATCATCAAAGGTAAACCATTTATTTTAATGCAGTTTGTGATTATGCTCAGATAATCGCATCGCATTCTTTCACAGTAAATCCTTTTTAAAATCTGACAACGCAGTTGGATTAGCAAGATTCTAGGCTTTCGATACATGTGAGACACTTGTATTTTCATTAATGTTTATTATGACTATTTATGTAGCGAGCACCGTATGTTGTGGAATTTCAGCCCGCTAGCAGGTTCCGTGCACAGAGATGTTAAGGGGAGAAGCCTATTTTCCCATTAGTCACATCTAATCAAATTTCATTGGTCCCATACACATGGTTAGCAGATGTGAGTGTAGCGAAATGCTTGTGCTTCTAGTTCTGACCATATCTAACAAGTAATCTAACAATTTCACAACAAGTACCTTATACACACAAGTGTAAAGGAATGAATAAGAGTATGTACATATAAATATATGGATGAGCGATGGCCGAACGGCATAGGTAAGATGCAGTAGATGGTATAGAATACAGTATATACATATGAGATGAGGAATGTAGGGTATGTAAATATTATATAAAGTGGCATTGTTTAAATTGCCTAGTGATACATTTATTACATCTACATTTTTATAATAAAAGTGGCTGGAGATTTGAGTCGGTATGTTGGCAGCAGTGACTCAAATGTTAGTGATGGCTGTTTAACAGTCTGATGGCCATGAGATAGAAGCTGTTTTTCAGTCTCTCTATTGTGCATCTGTAAAAGTTGGTGTGTTTTTGGTGAAGCCAAATTTCTTCAACCTCTTCAACCTCCTGTATTCCTCTTGTCCAGATGGGTTAGGGCAGTGTGGTTGCGTTGTCTGTGGACCTATTGGGGCGGTAAGCAAATTGAAGTGGGTGTCAGGTAGGGTGGAGGTGATATGATCCTTAACTAGTCTCTCAAAGCACTTCATGAGGATGGAAGTGAGTCATTTAGTTCATTTACCTTTGCTTTCTTGGGTACAGGAACAATGGTGGACATCTTTAAGCATGTGGGGACAGCAGACTGGGATAGGGAGAGATTGAATATGTCCGTAAACACACCAGCGAGCTGATCTGGGCATTCTCTGAGGACGCTGCAAGGGATGCCGTCTGGGCCAGCAGCTTTGCGAGGGTTTTACTCACGTTGGCTGCGGTGAAGGAGAGTCCACAGGTTTTGGTAGCGGACCGTGTCGGTGGCACTCTATTGTCCTCAAAGTGAGCGAAGAAGTTGTTTAGTTTGTCTGGGAGCAAGACATTGTGGTCACAAGCTCACAGAACGGGACTGCTGAGTGCTGAAGCGCATAAAAATAGTTATAGCATTAGTATACAGTATTAGAGATGTGAGACCGGATTTGTGTTTTACTTGTCTTTGTACACCTCTATAGAACAACTTGTCAAATACAGGTGCATTGAATACTGATGTATTCTAGTCTGGGGAGACAAATTATAAAAAGCATGTCATAATAAACTTTCAGTTCTGACCAAGGAGCCCCCTACCACAGGATACTCTTTTGAAATATGTAGTTGTTATTCTCTGAAAATAAGCACATATTCTTGCACTTCATATGGAAGTTTCACATTTTTCAGCCCTTACCAGTTTGCAATCCCTGAATATGATGATTCACTTACAAATAGGATGATGGTTTAACAGGAAGTCTTTAAAAGTTTTGAGGCCAATGTATCTAATCGTGTGTGTATGTGTGGTAACTGTGAGCAGCAGTCGGGCCAATAAGAAGGTGGAGGAGGAGGAGAAGCTGCTGAAGTTGTTCCAGGGGGTTAATAAGAGCCAGCAGGATGGCTTCATGCAGTGGTGTGAGCAGACCCTGCACACCCTCAACACCGCCAACAACCTGGACGGTGAGTATATAATATACGTGCACACGCCGCCAACAACCTAGGTGCGTCTGAAATGGCACCCCCTATTCCTTAGGGGTTCTTCCCCAAAATAGTGCACTATATAGGGAAAGGGTGTCAATTCAGACGCACCCTAAAGATACCTTGAACCTAAAGTAACCTTGGCTGTGTGTGACCCCATCTTTAAAACTCACCCGGCCCTCTTCCTCTAGTCCCGACATTTGCGTCTTTCCTGAAGGAGGTGGACAGTCCGTACGAGGTGCACGACTACGTGCGCGCCTACTTGGGGGACACGTCTGAGGCTAAGGAGTTTGCCAAGCAGTTCCTGGAACGCCGTGCCAAGCAGAAGGCCAACCAACAGAAAGAGCCCCAGGCCCCACAGAACCAGCAGCCGACTCTCAAACAGCGACAGCAACAGCAGGTGAGAGAAACATGGCACAGCAATTCATTGGGCAACTGGGGTGTAGCTATCTTTTTAGTAACCAAATGAGACAACAACTTGTAAAAAATAAACTTGTTTTTGTTGCAATCTGTTTTCCATTGCAAAACCTTTTGCTTTGGTGTGCACTAATGAATACTCCCCTGGTTTGGCGTTTAGTTGTAGTCTATAGTTGTATGATAATCGGTTGGACTTATATTGCGCTTTTCAAACCACCCAAAGCGCTTTAAATAGTAGGGGGATGCTCACCTCATCCACCACCAATAGTTTAACCAACTAGTGTTGTGACATTGGTAACATTTTATTATCGATACGATCGAAGGCCAAGTAACGCGATACAACCAGGGAAACAGTTCAGATATGCCTGGCGTCCTGTTCACATTGTCCCCTGACACTTGTTCACATTTTCTTAAAGTTATGCTCATGTGCTATACAACACCTGTCACTGATATTCACACTTCTGCTCAATACACTACGTATTACTTTACACTGTTCACTTTATAATAGAACACTGCCAAGAAGGGCTAATTTGCTCATATTTGCAAAGGCCTACCTGTGATTTGGCTGGAAGAATGGAGGAAGGAATATAAACTGAACAAATATAAATGTCAAATGCATTTTTGCGGAGTTACAGTTCATATAAGGAAATCGGTCAATTGGGGTGCCAGGCCCAGCCAATCAGTGAGTTTTCTTCCCCTACAAAAGGGCTTTATTACAGACAGAAATACTCGGATGTAGATGTCCTGGGCTGGCGTGATTACACACAGTCTGCGTGTGAGGCCTGTTGGACATACTGTCAAATTCTCTAAAACGACATTGGCGAGGCGCCTTATTTTAGAAAGACCATTCAATTATCTGGCAACAACTCTGGTGGTGAAATGACAATGTATCAACTATGTCCGCGCTGCTCCAATGTATCACAGATGACTGCTCAGGGTCTCCATCCGCCCTCGCCGTCACAGCTAAATTATATTTTATAATCTGATGGAGGATTAGATGTGCATGAAGAGCGGACAGAGGGAAGCAGGTGAGTGAGGGCTGGAAGGGGATGCGGCTGGCGGATTACTGCTGCCACACGTAATATGTGCATGGAAGTCAAGTGGACGTTATTGGACCAGTGTGTAAAATAGACTAGTATTGCCAAAGCAGCAGCTACTCTTCCTGGGGTCCAGCAAAATTAAGGCAGTTTATACCATTTTAAAACATCACAATACATTCACATATTTCACAACACTCTGTGTGCCCTCGGGCCACTACTCCACCACTACCACATATCTACAGTACTAAATCCATGTGTATGTATAGTGTGTATGTTATCGTGTGTGTGTGCCAATGGTTGTGTTGCTTCAAAGTCCCCCGCTGTTACATAAGGTGTTTTTTTAATCGTTTTTTAAAAATATAATTTTACTGCTTGCTTCAGTTACTTGATGTGGAATAGAGTTCCATGTAGTTATGGCTCTATGTAGTACTGTGTGCCTCCCATAGTCTGTTCTGGACTTGGACTGTGAAGAGACCACTTGTGGGGTATGCATGGGTGTCCGAGCTATGTGCCAGTAGTTTAGACCGGCAGCTCGGTGCATTCAACTTGTCAACCTCTCATAAATAAAAGTAGTGATGAAGTCAATCTCTCCTCCACTTTCAGCCAGGAGAGAATGACATGCATATTATTAATATTAGCTTTCTGTGTACATCCAAGGGCCAGCCGTGCTGCCCTGTTCTGAGCCATTTTGCCATGTGGCACCTGACCACACAACTGAACAGTAGTCAAGGTGTGGCAAAACTAGGGCCTGTAGGACCTGCCTTGTTGATAGTATTAAGAAGGCAGAGCATCGCTTTCTTATAGACAGACTTCTCCCCATCTTAGCTACTACTGCATCAATATGTTTTGGCCATGACAGTTTACAGTCTAGTGTTACTCCAAGCAGTTTAGTCATCTCAACTTGCTCAATTTCCACATTATTTATTACAAGATTTAGGGTTTAGGGTTTAGTGAATGTTTTGTTCCAAATACAATGCTTTTAGTTATAGAAATATTTAGGGCTAACTTAATCCTTGCCACCCACTCTGAAACTAACTGCAGCTCTTTGTTGATTGTTGCAGACATTTCAGTCGCTGTAGTAGCTGAAGTGTATAGTGTTGAGTCATCCACATACATAGAAACTCTGGCTTTACTCAGTCAGTGGCTTGTCGTCAAGGGGCCTAAACAGGCCGTGCAAGGGTCCTAAACAGCTACCCTGGGGAATTCCTGATTCGAACTGGATTATATTTTATAGGCTTCCATTAAAAAACACCCTCTGTGTTCTGTTAGACAAGTAACTCCTTATCCACATTATAGCAGGGGGTGTAAAGCCATAAGCAGCAGACTATGATCAATAATGTCAAAAGCTGCACTGAAGTCTAACAATCATTTTATCATCAATTTCTCTCAGCCAATCATCAGTCATTTGTGTAAGTGCTGTGCTTGAGTGTCATCTAATTCAATAAATTAAGGAGTCGAGTTGTCTTTTTCCCCCAAAATTTCATTTAAGGTGCCCCACAGCTTTTTAATATCATTCTTCATATAATTTCTTTGTTTCAGTTCTTTTTATTTAGTTTAGTCACGTGATTTCTTAATTTGCAGTTATTTTGCCAATCAGTTGGGCTGCCAGACTTCATTGCCATACCTTTTGCCTCATCCTTCTCAACCATACAATTTTTAAATTCCTCATCAATCCAAGGGGATTTCACAGTTTTTAGTCATTTTCTTAATGGGTGCATGTTTATTAGTAACTGGAATAAGTAGTTTCATAAATGTGTCAAGTGCAGCGTCTGGTTGCTCCTCATTACACACCACAGACCAGCAAATATTCTTTACATCATCAACATATGAATCACTACAAAAACTTATTGTATGACCTCTTATAGACTATATTAGGCCCAGCCTTTGGAACTTTGGTTTTCCTAGATATGGCTACTATTATATGTAACGGTAACAGTATTAAAAAATGTTGGAATCAAATGTATATGATGTTTTGGTACCGGTATACCAGTAGTTAGTAATTATCTCACCCCTCATTTCCCCTGTGACTCCATTTCCCAGGATTCAGTGTGGGGCGTGAGCGGGACGGGCTCTCCGTCTCGGTACCAGTCGAACCACACCAGCCTCCAGCAGCAGGCACGTTTCGAGACCGTCACCTCAGGGAAGAAGAAGAAAAAGCAGAAGATGGTCCGGGCAGACCCCAGCCTGCTAGGTGAGGACAAATACAATGATGCATTTTTTTGAAGGAGTTAAGAGTATGACAGTCATCTGTTATTGTATCACCTTCATTCCTATATCACCACTTGTAATTGATACAGCCTTACCTGACAACTCACATTATCCGTTGATAAGAAGTGCTCTATTGTTTAACTGTTTGACATTGAATCTAACGTAACTTCTCCTGTTCTCTCCTCTCCCCAGGTTTTTCTGTGAACGCGGCGTCTGAGAGGTTGAATATGGGCGAGATAGAGACGGTGGAGGACTTTTAAAGGGACTGCTCTGCCGCCACTGACTCGATCCGTTTTGAACAGCTGTCATTTTCCCCGCCCACACGTCCCGTCCCAATCCTTTTACTTTTCATTTTTGAAAATGCATCCTCTTTCTGTTCTCTTTAAGTTAATTTAATGTTTGTCATTGGAAGCTGGGGATGCTTTCCAGTGCCAAAGGACCCCCACCCCAAAAACATCCCTAATGAGTATTTTGCCCTATGGGAGACCGGGAGAAGGCTAATGACGCAGCCAGACAATCAAACGGAACATTCACGCAATGAAACATTGAACGAACTGACCAAAAAACATCTATGAATTGAAATGTGACTTCTCTCGGAGAAGAGAGCAGAGCTAAGGGGATGAGGAGTATGTGGATGTCTCTCCTCGTCTATGGTTGGCTGTTCAGTTCCCTCCTAGTCTCTGGTGTCTGAAAGTACCCAAAAAGAGAGGCCATTTCCTGATGCAATCATTTTACGCGTGGACATAAGGGTGGGGATGCGGGGGGGTTTTCGATTTAAAAAATTGTCATTTAAACCTTTTTATTTTATTTTTTAATTTATTGAAAGTTTTTCCTCCCCCTTCCATGTTGTTAAATCTTCACTCCTCACTCCTGTTTTCTGCCAGTTGCTTGTGGATGATGGTTGCATTGTAGGAGCTAAGGAAGTGTGCCCGCTGATGTCCTGTTTTAAGGACATGCTCGAAAGTTCCAAGTAGTTATCCATTTCTTGTAAAATATTAGGCTGTTTAAAGAATAAACTTTCAATTCTGCATCTGTATTATAATATATGAAAATGATGAACTACTGGAGTCATACTTTTCTATTGCGGTATGAAATAAAACAGTCTCTTGTGTGGGCTGTTCACACTTCTGTCTTTTGTATGAATGAACCACTTCAAAACACTGAAAGTGTATAATTTTTCCTTCTTGCCTGCACAATGTTTGTACTCCCACCCCCCTCTGATGCTGATGCACTAGACAGATTTTTTTTAAACATTGACGCTTTTAGGGAATTTGTTATCCTGTGTAAGATTCAAGGTTGTGTATTTATCTCATCCCAGTCACTGAGTTCCAATACTACTCTAACCCGCCTCTGGTGAAGCAAAGCTCATATCTTCTCACAACCTATAGCTATCTCCAACTGGCAACCTGACCCCCCATAACCTCTTACCAGTACCACAGATAATACTACCCCCAATATGAACTTTTGTGAAAAAATACCTGAGTCTGTATCGATGACCAACTGGAAAGCATGGGACAATGGACTGAGAGGCCTGGGAAGGTGTTGGGATGGTGAGTCTTCTCCAAGTAGAAGTTTCCCGGTGGTAGATCTAGGATCCGTGTACCCTGCCCCAGTCCTAACCCTAACTGTTCAAGTGGAAACGGTTTAACTAACCTTTAATCAGCATCTAGGGTGTATTTCCTTGTTTTTCTGAGGAGTATGAAGTGGGTGTACCCTCATCAGAGGTGTTGACAAAGTCTGCACTGTCCAGACACTTCTGTCTTCATACACAGTCCCTCCTCCCCCTCTTTCACCTCTCTTCCCCTTTTCCCTTCGCTCCAGCCCTCACTAACCCATGCTTCAGGAGCTCTGGAGACTCCCAGTCCAGTCATCCTCCTCACAGAGACAGGAAACATGGCCAACTGCAGCAGCGTTTCCAGACTTGTCCTCATGGCCCTCCTCGGCCTCTGGGTAGCCACCCTCCACTCAGGTAAGCTCCCTGCCGGACAGTGTCTCTCCTGGTTTTCCTTGTATTAGTCATGGGAAGGAGGGTAATATATGATACATACGTCTATTTGGTCTTTACGTTTCCAATATCCCAAGTCTGAATGCATCAAAAGACAGTTCCCGCTACAGTAAATGTATTTATTACAATGTTATGAGTGTGTTTAGACATTGCCTTTAGACCTCACCGCAAGAGGACAAGGGTAGAACACTGGTTTGGTTGTTTAGTCATCTGTAGAGATGTGGATTAGAAATAAGTTGGTGTGCTTGTGAAAAACAGACTCAAGATTTGCCACCAGAAATGCAGGGGTTGTTGAAGGTAATTTGTTGGAAAGTTGAAAGGCAAAAATATACTCCCTGCTTTTTCTTTTGCTCCCACAAGCACATCAACAATATTATGTGGAATTTCAGGGACATTAACATTTTATTCAAATCGACGTTCTACTTTATTTCAGTGGACAAAGAATCAGAATATTCTTAAGGGTTTTTTTCTGAATGTTTCTCATTTGAGTGGACATTGGGTAAGTATGGTCATATTTAGCTGTGCTCAAGGTGAGTGTGTGTGTGTGTACGTGTCATTTTCCCCCACTATTGACCTAGAGGCCCTGTTGCGAGAGGCCTTGCACTTTAAATGATGCAGTTGTTCGAGAAAAGGGACATTTAGAGACTGAAAGCTAGTCTTTGACAAACACGGTGACTCACTTGCTTTCATATAATAACTCATGTTTAGAACCTTTCTGAAACGCAATATTGGCTCAATCTGGATGTGGTTTCGCTCTGTCAGGTGTCGTCAACCTTTTCTATGTGCTTCTTTATAAGGTTTTGTCATTTTTTTTATAGAGAGAATCGTTAAATGTGAGAGGAGCTTATCAAAGTAAAGCTCACCGCTGACTTTTTAATTACTTGCACTGATGAAATGGTTAAAAAATGACAGCAAATACTTGGAATTTATTTGATGTCCCTCTTAACAGTGTAAGAGTTGTATTTTTACGAGAACCCTCTCTGTGCATGTGGTCTTCCAGCCAATCTGCTGATTCTGTATGTTGATCAGCAGGAAGTCTCACCCTCGTTTAGTTTTTCTCTTTCTATTTCCCCCTGTTTCTCTTTCAATCTTTCTCCCCCCTTTGCTTTCTCCATTTTCTCTTTTTCTCTCCCTCCATTTCTCGGTCTCTTTATCCCTCCCATTTCTTTCTAGTTCTCTCTCGGTTTACCTCTTCCTCTCTGTTAACTTCTCTCTCTTTCTCACTTCAATTTGCTCTCGTTCTCCTACTCTCACACCTAAGTGATAAGCCTAAAGCGAGGCATGGGAATGAAGGGGATTCCACAAAGCCAGGGATTGTGAGGGCCTTAGTGCTGCTTTCCTAAGGCCCTACGGGTCAGGGCAAGGGTTAAATCCACCAGAAACATGCCACTTTTTCCTCCAAACAATGAACTGTCAGTAAGCAGTGAGTGGAACATTGACAGCAATGTGCTGTCAATGTCTTGTCGGAGAGTCTCACGCTAGAATGATAGTTACACTCCTAAACGATTTTTAGGTTGAGGTGGTTGGTTTGATGAAGTCTTCCTCGAAACGGTGACCTGTACAACACTTGCTTGGCATGCCCTGGGACAATGTTTTTAAAAATATTTTTATCTATTTAACTAGGCAAGTCAGTTAAGAACAAATTCTTATTTTCAATGACGGCCTAGGAACAGTGACTCGTTCAGGGGCAGAACGATTTGTACCTTGTCAGCGCGGGGATTCGATCTTGCAACCTTTCGGTTACTAGTCCCAAAGCTCTAACCACTAGGCTACCCTGCCGCCCTGTTTTTGTGACCAGGCTGAGCTTTTGACATCAACGTCATGCCGGAGAATGTAGAGCTAGGATGGCATTGTTTATCGCTAGAATGATTTGTTACACACCATCGTAGGATGAGCTGGATGGCTTGATAAAGAGAAGTTTTGTAGTGTTGAGGTGTTACTGAGCTCACCGTCTTTCATCTACGTTCACATGATCATTATGTTCAGTTTAGCATTTCAACTTGGAAACCTTGTGCATTCTCTTTTTTTTAAACTGCACTTCCATTTCAAGATTTTCTTTTGATAATTTTGTATTTCCTGTACCAATGATATTTCTATGGTCTCACAAGCGTAAGATTCAGTATCAGCACCACCACAATCTGTATTTCACCTGTTCAGCAAATCTCAAAGTTAACCCTTGAGTGATGTATGTGAATGATGTCGTTTTGCACCCGCATGACTCCTGTCATGGCCGGAAACACAAGCTGCTTACTAAACCGTTTCCACCAAAATCTTCCTTTTCTCATTTTATAACTGCTCTGACTCATGACCTATCCAGGTCGTTCTTCTCTTAGGGGTCACGAAGAAAAGAAGACGAGGAAAGAAAAACAGTGTAACAGCATTTGGACCCAAACAAAAGTTCTCCTGTTCTCCCCTTCGAGACCCAAGCCCTCATCTCTTAGTGATCACGGAAGGGATGTAGATAAGGACAGAAAGCTGTTTAGAATGATTTGGACACAGCCATAGGACACTGCCTCTGTACTAAACTCCCAGAGACCTCATCCGGGTTTCAAGTTGTATTAGTCGTATGTACAGTTGAAGTCGGAAGTTTACGTACACTGAGGTTGGAGTCATTAAAACTCGTTTTTCAACTACTCCACAAATGTCTTGTTAACAAACTATAGTTTTGGTAAGTCGGTTAGGACATCTACTTTGTAATTTTTCCAATAATTGTTTACAGACAGATTATTTCATTTATAATTCACTGTATCACAATTCCAGTGGGTCAGAAGTTTACATACATCAAGTGGATGTCATAAGGTGAATGCACCAATTTGTAAGTCGCTCTGGATAAGAGCGTCTGCTAAATGATTTAAATGTAAATGTAAATGTAAGTTGACTTTGCCTTGAAACAGCTTGGAAAATTCCAGAAAATGATGTCATGGCTTTAGAAGCTTCTGATAGGCTAATTGACATTATTTGAGATAAATGGAGGTGTACCTGTGGATGTATTTCAAGGCCTACCTTCAAACTCAGTGCCTCTTTGCTTGACATGATGGGAAAATCAAAAGAAACTAGCAAAGACATCAGGAAAAACAATTGTAGACCTCCACAAGTCTGGTTCATCCTTGGGAGCAATTTCCAAATGCCAGAAGGTACCACGTTCATCTGTACAAACAATAGTATGCATGTATAAACACCATGGGACCACGCAGCCGTCATACTGGTCAGGAAGGAGACGTGTTCTGTCTCCTAGAGATGAACGTACTTTGGTGCGAAAATTGCAAATCAATCCCAGAACAACAGCAAAGGACGTTGTGAAGATGCTGGAGGAAACGGGTACAAAAGTATCTATATCCACAGTAAAACGAGTCCTATATCGACATAACCTGAGAGGCCGCTCAGCAAGGAAGAAGGCACTGCTCCAAAACCACCACTTTTTAAAAGAAGTCAGACTGCAGTTTGCAACTGCACATGGGGACAAAGATTGCACATGGGGACAAAGATTGTACTTTTTGGAGAAATGTCCTCTGGTCTGATGAAACAAAAATAGAACTGTTTGGCCATAATGACCATCGTTATGTTTTGAGGAAACAGGGGGAGGCTTGCAAGCCGAAGAACACCATCCCAACCGTGAAGCACAGGGGTGGCAACATCATGTTGTGGGGGTGCTTTGCTCCAGGAGGGACTGGTGCACTTCACAAAATAGATGGCATCTTGAGGAAGAAAATTGTGGATATATTGAAGCAAAACCTCAAGACATCAGTCAGGAAGTTAAAGCTTGGTCGCAAATGGGTCTTCCAAATGGACAATGGCCCCAAGCATACTTCCAAAGTTGTGGCAAAATGGCTTAAGGACAACAAAGTCAAGGTATTGGAGTGGCCATTACAAAGCTCTGACCTCAATCCTTTCGAACATTTGTGGGCAGAACTGAAAAAGCGTATGCAAGCAAGGAAGCCTACAAACCTGACTGTTACACCAGCTCTGTCAGGAGGAATGGGCCAAAATTCACCCAACTTATTGTGGGAACTTTGTGGAAGGCTACCCGTATTGTTTCTCCCATGTTAATCAATTAAGGCCAATGCTACCAAATACTAATTGAGTGTATGTCAACTTCTGACCCACTGGGAATGTGATGAAAGAAAGAAAAGCTGAAATAAATCACTCTCTCTACTATTATTCTGACGTTTCACATTCTTAAAATAAAGTGGTGAGCCTAACTGACAGGGAATTTTCACTAGGATTAAATGTCAGGAATTGTGAAACTGAGTTTAAATGTATGTCAACTTCCGACTTCAACTGTACAAGATACACATGGTACACATTGTCCAATTACATGCTTAGTTTCATGTTCCTTCTCAACAATACGAACACAAGGTAAATGGCTCAGTAGAATATAATAAACATTTTTTAGCAGAAGTATAATACAGGAAGGCAGCATAATACAGGAAGGAACCATTTATACACCAATATTTAGACTATAATATATTTATAGTCCAATAGACCAGTGATCACTGAAGTAAAGTACACAAGAAGAGGAAGCTGTTTTACAGTAATGGGACCCGGCCGTAGTACACCTTCCTGGCCAACTTGTGGCCTTTACCAGCCTACAGGTGGTGAGGAGAGGTCTGCTATAAATTCTGAACCTCACCAACAGGATATTTGTAGCTATCGCCCTGTGGTTTGTCAGAAGGTGTTTGGAGGAAGGTGGAGTAAACCCCACCTGGGAGGCAGTCAAAGAGGTGAGGTGAGGCGAAGACACGGGCACAGGCAATGCCCCTTTTTGGAGGTGGGCACAGCCGCAGGACCAGGTGCCCGGGCAGTGTGGCGTTCACATACGCCCGTTTGCAAGCTCTGTCATCTCTCCGGGCCGTGTGAAATCCTGACTGGACTGGAGAGGTCAAAGCCACCAACGTCTGTCTTTGTTTTTAGTGTCTGAGATCAGCCTTTTCCTAATGTCTGTGGTTCATTGACATGTCTAGATCACACTACAGTAGCTAACAGGGACAAGAGGCACATAAGACTGAGATGGCACGTTCCATCATCATGGGTTTTCAGTGAGGCAGCTGTGTAGGTTAGTGGAGTTTGGACCTGTTCCTCTGGGCGAATGAGACATGGAGGGATGCCCTAGCTTAACTGCTTAAATGTTCACATATTGTCAGTGAGTGACAGAGAGCCTATGGGCTTACTCATACTAGATGTGATACCCATGTTAGTGTCTTGTCACAGATTGGTTGTGTGTAGACCCAGGTAGCAGGGTTTGGTAGACTGGTATTACCTGAAACTGGTAGTGAGAACACCTTTGGAAACTGCGTCATGAGAATAGATACAGCTCAGTGTTGATCTGTGGGAGATGAAAGACGGGAGGATTCAGCTGGTCAACGGTAGCGCTGCGGTCAAGTCTGGGAGCCATTACTGGAAATTACGGAGAAGCACATTTCTCCTGCCCTCCTTGACGAGGCAAACTAACACCAACGGAAAAAAACATCACAGAGCTTTTTTTCTCCCCGTCTTCATTAAACAAAGCTGTCCAAGGCGGCACAGCCTTTTTACACACACACACACACACAGACTATTTGATAAACATCCTTGTTTGACGTCCAATGCCCGGCCATTCTATGGGCTGGGGCTACTGTAGGTTTGGGGCTGGCTGGCCGTTACCGGTTGGAGCCTGTCTCGACTGCAGCCGCCCTCCCTGAATGCACAAGTTGCCTTTTGTGCCATGGGCTGAAGGCCTCATTGATGGCAGGGCTGGCCAGAGGCCCAGGGCTCTGTACCTGCAGTCAGCCCCTGCACAGGAAGCCACATGCTAACACGAGTCAACACACGCAGCAGAAATACTTACCCCACCCCACTTGCCCGGCCTATACCCCGGCTGGGTAAAGGCTGCAGTACACCGGCCATCACTGAACTCTGAACATCTCCTAACCAAGCATTCCCACTCACCATAGCTAATACCTTCTTTTTTTTTATCTGATCATCTTGAAAATACGCAACCAAATGTATCAGTTCAAAAGATTGTCTGTGTACAGACCGGAGTACACAGGCCATCACCAACAGGGTTATCTATCACAAGTTTGTGTGTGGTGTTGGAATTCTAAGTCGTAAGCATCGGCCGCAATGGACATAGGTCGTTGGACATTATTCTGTATTTATCGTTGGAATTGTCTCCCGCATAAGAACATTCAATCTTTTGAAGTGATGTTTGTTTATGTGTATTTTCAGGATAAAACATATTAGCTATGGTGAGTGGGAATGTTCGGTTGGGAGATTTGCAGTGTTAAGTAAGGTTATGAAGTTTCGAGTGGAAGGTAAATATGTCGTAAATAGCCTAGGTGTAAATATGTTTATGGTTTTGTTTTGGTATGTGAAGCATGAGCTTGGGTAGGTTGAGTCAGTGAGTGAATGGGTGGGCTTGTGTGTGCATCATACATGCGTGTGTGTGGACGGTTTGTTTTTCTTAGGTGATTGGGATCGAATTTTCCCCGTTCCATAGATTCATAAAAGCAAGGTCGCTCAGCTATGCGCTTGAAGGGGAACGGTGGTTTACAGTTAGTTAGCTGGCGTTCTAAATCCTAGTGTTTCCATTCCCCTTTAACACAAGCCACAGTGTTTCTCAGATCATTGGAGAGAATTATGTTGCATTTTAGTACATTTAATTGGCCGTATCCAGAATCCACTCTTAGTACTCTTGAGCCTTGCCTTCTACTGGGGAACCGCGAGAGACAGCTTTTTTTTTTAAAGAGATCTGGATTCCATGGGTACTATGAAGGTGTGAAAAGTCGCATACCACCTCAATGCTAGGACCTGTGGAATGTAGGTGAGAGGAGTGAGGGACGCAGGAGAGAGGGGAGATGCAGGGTGGAGAGAAGAGCGAGGTGTGCGGAGGAGTTGAGCGAGCACACAGTGGAGGCTACCTGAACTGTGTACAGATAGTGCTGATCCTCTACAAAGCCTTCCTTTCTGTGTCTTAGGCTGCTAGCAGAGGAGCACAGAAAAGCTATTAGTTCTTCCACAAATTCTGTGCCTTTTGAGAAGTGTAACTTTGGTAAAAAAAATATGTATATAATAATTTCACCTCATTTTAATATTCTGTCATGGAACACATGTTCAGCTTCATAAGAAGTGTTTTCCCTTTTCAAGAGGTTAAATAATACAATTACTGTAGTAAGTGCCAAATAAAGTAACAGGGTTGACTATTTTAATTCCCTCTGTGACAGTGGGAATGGAAGCTTGTGTGCAACAGGGAGAGCAAAATGAATGCAAGCTTCACAAACCAAATGACATAGTAAACATTTTTCCAGCCTGTCTATCTATGGGTAACAGGGTTGAGTTGTTATTCTTGAACTGCTAGGTTTTCCACCACAAAACACCAGGAAATGGTAGAACCAGCTCATCTGAAGTCAATCTTCTGAAATGACTTTTGTCAAAGCAACAAAATAACTAGAGCTTTACAATGATGGTGAAACTTGGAGACATTTTGGGATTGAAGTGGGTCAACATCTTCCTCGAAGTGACAGGGTTGAAGAGGGACTTGTCCAAATGCAGATGTATTGAATTTTCCCTGGTATAATAAGAAGGGCACGTCATTTAATATCATGAATTTATTGGTGCACAATTTCTATTTAAAATATCAGACGCAAAAAAAAATAGGCACTATTTCGTGGAATGAACCACGAGCTTAGCCCTCTTTCCACTGCAGCGTCAAAGACTGGCTAACATGTAGCTCTGTCAGTACTCTAGCTGACATTCACAGCTCTGTCCCTCACATTAGCAGCCGCCAAACCAGCAAAGCTACTCCTTAGACAAACTACTATGTGTAATGAAACATTTGTCATATCTTCAGTTCACACTTTTACCTCGGGGTTGTTGTTTTTTATATAACTAAATGTAGCTGAAACTGAAAGTGCGTGTATGACTGAGCTTGTTGAGTTATTCTCATGTTTTTTGTTTAACCAGTTAGTCCCATTGAGGTCAGAATGTCTGTTTTCCAATGGACTCTTGTTTTCCACACATTTGCACTACAAATATGTACAAGATGCTACATTTAAACAGTTATAGACTCTCTTTAACTATTTGAACAAGCCCAAATTGGAAACACACACACACACACTGTTGCACTGCTGTTGTTCACAGAGACTGCGGCAGACCCCACACCCACTTTACAAGGGGACAACCAGGACACGCTGTCCGGAGAGGGGGCGTATGAAGTCACCACCAAAGACCCCTTCCAGGATATGACCGAGAGTGTGTTGACCTTCGAATACGAGGACACCACCCACTCACAGGCCGTGGACGAGGAGGAAAGTGAGACATTTCCCATCACCAGTAAAATAATATTGAAAATGTATTAATAAGAATTTGGGTTATACCCAGAGGATTTAGGAAATAGTATATTCTGTAAACATTTGCATGTGAAGAGCCATTGGCCAAAGCTCGCTGGAGGGGTTATTTGTGTCTGTAAATCCACACCACAACCCCTGAATTGGTAATAAACCACACCATTGTAAAGTGTATCGAGACTGATGATGCATTTTAAATCAAATTCGATCTTGACTTGACAATCCTGCTTTATACTCGAGTGTCAGGTTGGTGGCCTAACCTTTGACCTTTGCTCGTTGTGTGTTCTCTGTGTGCCCCTGTATCCAGGTGTTCTGGGCCCGGGTGCCATCACAGCCATCGTCATCGCAGTCGTCCTGGGGGCTTCAGTCCTCCTCGCCCTCATCGTCATTACACTCAGGAAGTTCACTGCTTCCTAGAGCCACTTCCTCCTCTTTCTTTCAATCTCTCTCTTTCACTTCTTTGTCATTTCCATTCATCTATCTTTATTGTTTTTCCCCATTCTCTAAATGTTCTCCCATTCACTCCATTTCCCTTGTACACACACATTGTGAAAGTGAAACCCTCGATGCTATAATGGTGTGTGGCAGGTCCCTTTTGGCCTTGAAGAGCAACTGACAATGAAATACCTTCAGACTCTAGCTACTATAATCATGCTGTTCTTGTTGGCCCCCATGTCCACTACGTTGTCAATTGGAGGCTTAAGTGGGAGTTAGGATTTGCCCCTAAGAAGACATTAGAGACTGGCAGGTTCTTCCAGTGTAACGTCATAGCTTTAATACAATCCCTTTTACTTTACTTGTAATGATCTGTGTGCCGAAATGTTTTGTCCAGCTTTGATTTGTTCTTGCTGATCTTTGTGGAAGTAATTTTTTTCTGACGGTTCTGTTGTGTGTTGCTGTATCCTGTCTGTCTTTGTGTGTGAACGGGTGTGATGAGTGTGACTTTGTGAAGATGAATCCGCCATGTTCATTACGTTGCTGAGTGCCTACTCATTTGGTTAAAAGTGAAGTGTTATTGGCAGTAGAATGAAAAATGAAATGATTTACCAAATGTACAACACAGAATTCACTTGTATGATCAAATGTTATTTTGAATGATCTTATCTCATGAGAGAATGTACAACACAGAATTCACACAATGTGCTACCTTTTATTGGCAAGTAGTCTTTTTTTTATTTAAGAAACGTTTGCCATTTTCCATTGGAACAAACATATTGATAGTGACCCAGAACTATAATATTTTAATATGAAAATGCTGCCGTCGTCAATAAATAGACATAAACAGGGTAAAAAAAAATTATAATAATTTAACCTGCAAAGCAAATATTAACATTGCCTATTAAACGTCAGAATGACTGTTGTCTTTGTGTTTTTGGGGGGATTGATGGGAAGCGTTGTTTAATATTTAGATTTTCTCTGTATTACCCTTGTTTTACCAATCAACTAACTAATGCTTATGTAAAACAAATATTCTTTAAGGTAATATCACCTGTTTTGAACTATGTTTTATATTGTATAAATCACTTCCTACAACCAAATATTAGTCTTGTCATTTATTTCAAATGTATATGGGTAATATATTGGTGCACCAAGTTTCTGTAAGGCAGAATAGAGGGCTTCATTCATCCAATCACAATACAAACAGGTGTTGTCACAAGTTATTGTGTTGGACTGACACACATACCCGCTGATGAGTGGAAGCCAATCACTCACAGGTGCCGGATGTGCTAGTCAGCAGCACGTTTGACGCTTAGTGAAACTGGAACAAATGAGTCATGCGAGCACAATAAAATGTGTAAAACTTCCATCATGGTTCCAGATTAGAACTGGCTCTATTGGGTTCTGGTTTGGAAAAGACCCAAGTCATCAGGAACATGGAAATAAAATCAATTGTATATGATCAGGACACCGACAAGGGTCAAAGGTTAGAATGGCACACCAGTTACTCCTCAAAAGGGAAATAGTAATGGATTATCATTCACAGTCAATCAGTGGTATAGTTGAGCAGTGGAACAGGAGAGATTGACTTTGTCACTACTTGTATTTATGTGCAGTATTGACATGTTGAATGTACCGAGCTGTCTGTTTGAATTACTGCCACACAGTTCGGACACCCATGCATACCCCACAAGATATGCCACCAAAGGTCTCTTCACAGTCCCCAAGTCCAGAACTGACTATGGGAGGCGCACAGTACTTACTACATAGAGCCATGACTACATGGAACTCTATTTCACATCAAGTATTTGATGCAAGCAGTAAAATTAAATTTAAATAACGGATAAAAAATAAACCCTATGGAACTGCGGGGACTGTGAAGCAACACAAACATAGACACACACACACACTCACACGATAGTATTCGCACTATACACACGTACACATAGATTTAGTACTGCAGATATGTGGTAGTGGTGGAGTAGGGGCCTGAGGGTGCGCAGTGTGTTGTGAAATCTGTGAATGTATTCTGTTTTAAAAATTGTATAAACTTAATTTTGCTGGATCCATAATAAATACAATATTCCACTAGGGGGAGTAAAAACAAATGTATTTCCCTGTAAAACATTGAAGTTATCTTGATCAGAATCGGGTGCTTCCTCAAAGTTGTCATAAAAAAAGTTGATATGGTGCAGTATGTTCTATATATCTCATATCACTGTAGTTTCTACATCTACATTGCTCACTGTTTGGGGTTTTAGGCTGGGTTTCTGTACGGCACTTTGTGACATCGGCTAATGTAAAAAAGGTCTTTATAAATACATTTGATTGATTGAGAGTAGAATGCTGTCCAGACAAATTCAACATGATTGGAGAATAATGTTGATGAAATAGTTCATTTTTGACCATCAATGATTTTTTCATTAATGAGTATGGTTTACTGTATTATCAGTAAAAATTAGAGTAATAGCTTTGTATGAGATGTAAAATGATGATAATTATCTCTTCAATCCCTTTGATGAGAGAGATGACAACCTTGATTCAACATGGTTTCTATGCCTCCAGTCGAAACCAGGAAATCCTCTATTACTGTACATAAGAACAGACTGCTGTCACGCAATCATGAGCCCTTTCATGTCTGTTGTGTCATCAAAGTGTCTCAGACTTCATTTCAACATAACCTTCATAAGAAACCACTTAAAGTATGGTGTGACCAAGAGTTTTTCCACGACAAACTATACGTTTGAATTCAATATTAGAGACACTGTAAAATGCACCTCAGTTTCTAAGTCATCTTCATTTTTTCACGTTAAAAGTTTTCACCTTTTGTTCAAAAGGAATGTGGCTGTCTTACCTAATTTTTTGTACCTTTATTTAACTAGGCAAGTCCGTTAAGAACAAATTCTTATTTACAATGACCGCCTACACCGGCCAAACCTGGAAGGCGCTGGGCCAATTGTGCGGCGCCATATGGGACTCCCAATCACTGCCGGTTGTGATACAGCCTGGATTAAATCCAGGGTGTCTGTAGTGACGCCTCAAGCACTGAGATGCATTGCCTTAGACTGCTGTGCCACTCGGGAGCCTTGTGTGGCTACACTACCGCAGACAGACTGACTTAGTTTGGACATTTCTATAAGAAATAAGCACATTTTAAAAATCAGCATGAATATATTTTCATATATGTGATAGCAGGATGATACTATGTTCTCAAGTGATTGTTTACATTGTTTGTTGTGGTCTGCTATGTCTTTGTCTTAAGGATGTCACAGACTTCACCCAATGTTCTGCTGCATAGAACCCCTATCCAGCTACTGTAGACAACTGAGGCTATGTCACATACAGGAAGTGGTCATGGGAAGAAAAACAGAACTGTGAAACTATTGTGTCTGGAACGGACAGACAGACAGACTGATAGACAGACGCACCAGCAGAATGGCATCTATAAGGTAAGGTTTCACTTGTACTGTATTCTATTTCATCATTACAACAGAATTGGCACAACATTTTTGATTTCATTAATTTATCTATAACAATGTAATAAACAAATCCAGAAGTCAGTCATCTTTTACTCCTTTAAAGCATGACCCATTCAAATTGAACAGTCTGAATTGGGTTCACATTTTTCAAACCTTTAATTGTACCTGTTTACATGAATTGAGAGCTCTTTACAAGAGAGAGCCAGCCAAAATAGCATTTTTGTTTGGAATACTCTGGCTGTTTGGCGAGCAGACGGGTAGTGAAGAGGTTAAGGATTCTCACATTAAATCAGGCAGGCACTGCTTCTGTACGTGAGAAGGGTACAGATACTGTGCTCGCACAAGTAAGGGAATGTGGTTTTGCACAATGACGCGTGTGTGTATGTGTGCGAGCGTGTGGGTGTTTCACTTGCCTTTCAAATGGTATCTGGGGCACATAGGTACAAGCTTGCTAAATATCATGGTAGTGGAAAGATAATTGGGAGGGAAAAAGCTAAACAATTCTAAGATAGTACGGCTATTACCTTTATGTATAATTAATCCACAATCAAAATACCATAATTCCTTTTAGAAGTCTTTCCTTTTATTAAGATGCTTTATTAACCCATCCACCACCACACCGCTTCGGAGGAAACATATCTTGTTTGTTTTTTACAGCTTTTCCGCTACATTTTCCATATACATTTTGCATACACATTTGACATACATGGTACTTTATTCAAAAGCAATCACATAACAATAATACATTGCAGTATGCCTTCCTTAACTAAATAAAGCACCAACCAGTTTCTCCCTTTGACCCCTCAGCGACGCCATGGAAACCAACTGCTCCTTCGATGAGGTGGACCACCTGATGACATCACTGGAGCTCGTCATCTACGTGCCCATCTTCGTGTTTGGCCTTATCCTCAACGTCCTCGCCCTGGTTGTCTTCTGCATCTTCCTCCGCAAGTGGAGCGAGTCCACCATCTACATGACCAACCTAGCCCTCATGGACCTCCTTCTCCTCCTCCTGCTTCCCTTCAAGATGCACGCCACCAACCACCAATGGGAGCCCCACAACCGCTTCCTCTGCTCCCTCCTGGAGAGCCTTTACTTCGTGGGGATGTACGGCAGCATCTATACCATCGCCTGCATTGCTGTGGACCGCTGGGTGGCCATATGCCACCCATTCCGCGCCAAGCAGCTCCGTTCCCCCCGGGCTGCTCTGTGGACCTGCATCCTGGTCTGGGTGGTGGTGCTGGGGGGCATCTCCCCCATCTACGGCTTCCGCAAGGAGGAAACAGGGTCATTCCACTGCTTCCACACGTTCTCAAAGGAGGGCTGGCATCCAAAGGTGATCGGCTGCCTGTTGAGCTTCGGGTTCGTGGGGCCGGCCCTGGTGCTGGTGGTGTGTTCAGCCCAAAGCATCCGGACACTGAGGCAGTCGGGCCAGGAGAGCCCTAAAAGCAGAAGCTGTGTGAAGATCATCTACAGTAGTCTTTGCGCCTTCCTGGTCCCATTCACACCCAGCCACCTGGGCATCCTGCTACAGTTCCTGGTGAGTTAATAATAAGGCTAGAAATGCCATAAATACTTTCTTACGGTTATCTTTTGTGCACATACAGTACCAGTCAAAATTTTGGACCCACCTACTCATTCCAGGGTTTTTCTTGATTTTTACTATTTTCCTCGTTGTAGAATAATAGTGAAGACATCAAAACTATGAAATAACTCATATGGAATAATGTAGTATCCAAAAAAGTGTTAAACCAATCTAAATCTATTTATATTTGAGTACAAAGAAATTACAGTCCATCATTACTTTAAGACATGAAGGTCAGTCAATACGGAACATTTCAAGAACTTTGAACGTTTCTTCAAGTGCAGTCGCAAAAACCATCAAGCGCTATGATGAAACTGGCTCTCATGAGGACTGCCACAGGAAAGGAAGACCTGAAGTTACCTCTGCTGCAGAGGATAAGTTCATTAGAGTTAACTGCACCCCAGATTGCAGCCCAGATAAATGCTTCACAGAGTTCAAGTAACAGACACACCTGAACATCAACTGTTCAGAGGAGACTGTGTGAATCAGGCCTTCATGGTCAAATTGCTGCAAAGAAACCACTACTAAAGGACACCAATAAGAAGAAGAGACATGCTTGGGCCAAGAAACACGAGCAATGGACATTAGACTGGTGGAAATCTGTCCTTTGGTCTGATGAGACGGAGAGTAGGTGAACGGATGATCTCCGCATGTTGGTTCCCACCGTGAAGCATGGAGGAGGAGGTGTGATGCTATGTGGGTGCTTTGCTGGTGACACTGTCAGTGATTTATTTAGAATTCAAGGCACACTTAACCAGCATGGCTACCACAGCATTCTGCAGCAATCTGGTTTGCACTTAGTGGGACTATAATTTGTTTTTCAACAGGACAATGACCCAAAACACACCTCCAGGCTGTGTAAGGGATATTTTACCAAGGAGAGTGGAGTGTTGCATCAGATGACCTCCACAATCACCTGACCTCAACCCAATTGAGATGGTTTGGGATGAGTTGGACCACAGAGTGAAGGAAAAGCAGCCAACAAGTGCTCAGCATATGTGGGAACTCCTTCAAGACTGTTGGAAAAGTATTCCAGGTGAAGCTGGTTGAGAGAATGCCAAGAGTACGCAAAGCTGTCATCAAGGCAAAGGGTGGCTACTGTGAAGAATCTCAACAACAACAAAAAATTGTTTAACACTTTTTTGGTAACTGCATGATTCCATATGAGTTATTTCACAGTTTTGATGTCTTCACTATTATTCTGCAATGTAGAAAACAGTAAAAATAAAGAAAACCCCTTGAATGAGTAGGTGTGTCCAAACTTTTGACTGGTACTGTGATTATCTGGGGGCATCTTCACCCTTTCGCTCTGGTCTGTTATTGCTAAGACCCAGAGTTTTTCCTGGCCGTGTGACCTGACCTGACAGGCATAACCTCTATCTAATCCTCTTTGTCCTCCCAGGTGCATCAACGCCTGATCGAGGACTGCTTGACCAAGACAAGGATCAGCTTGTACATTCAGGTGACCATGAGTCTGGCCAACATCACGTGCTGTCTAGACGCTTTATGTTACTACTTCATCACCACGGAGGTGAGGAGCTCCAAGCAGACCTTCACATTCAGGAGGTCCATGAGCCAGAAGAGAGCCACCACCAGCACCTCGGAGCTCTGACGAGACCCATGGAGGAAAAAACACTGAGCCAAACTGGTTGAAATGACGTTTTATCCATTTTCGCCCACTGGGAAGTTACTGGCTGTAATCTGACTAGGTTTGTGAGACATTCTGCCACTGTTGGAGGACAAGGGACGTCGACACGGAAAAAGGAGTGTTTATTGTTGAATACCTAGACAACAAGGTAGGTTGAAGGACAACAAGGTATTGTAGGTTGAATAGGAGAAGTCAGTTTGCTTACAATAGGCATTCATGAGCTCTATAAATCACACAGTACGTGGGCTAAGACATACAGTCAGGTCGAAAGTAATTGGATCCCTTGATATAGATGATCAAAAAAGACTGTGTAAAATAAATTATACAAATACTGAGCTGTATTGTATGCTCAATTTTAAAGAAAGAAAATCATATTATTTTATGCTAATACAATTGCTCAGAGAAAGAGATTTTGTTTAACAAGTCATTTTATTTTAATCTCAAAAAGATATGGATCCCCATTTTTCAATAGTCCAGCACCCACCCCTTGCAAGAATAATGACACTGAGCCTTTTTCTGAAATGTTTTATGAGATTGGAGAACACATTGGGAGGGAACTTTGACCACTCCTCTAAACAGAATCTTTCCAGGATATTTCCTTGGTCTGCGTTTATGGACTGCCCTCTTCAATTTAAACCACAGGTTTTTGAATGGGGTTCAAGTCCAGAAACTGAGTTGGCCATTGCAAAATGTAGATTTTGTGGTCAGTTAACCATTTCTTTGTGGTTTTTGATGTGTGCTTGAGGTTATTATCTTGCTGGAAGATCCACTTGCGTCCAAGTTGTAGCCTCCTTGGCAGAGGCAACCAGGTCTTTGGCTCAAATGTCCTGGTAATTGGTCAGGTTCATGACGCTATTGACCTTATTAACAAAGGCCACAGGACCAGTGGAATCAAAGTAGCCCCATAACATCAAAGATCCGCCGCCATATTTTACAGTCGAGATGAGGTATTTTGTGGCCATGCACTTCTATTTTCATGTCACCTGATCATAGTTTGCTAAATGCCATTGGCACTTAGATTGGAACCGGTCACATGACATGTTATATTTTATACAGTCTTTTTTTGCTCAGCTTTATTAAGGGATCCAATCATTTTGGACTCCACTGCATTGTGGGCTAAGACACAGCCCGCAACTGGTTTCAACTGCCGTCATAAAGAATAAAATCCCCATTTATCTGCGTATGCAGTATGCTGAATGTTACTGTGGAGGTATGACTAAACATATGTACATCAACTATATATTATGTTCTGTATTGAATATGGTGGATTATAATTGTATTACATTATTACATGATCATAGTTTTGTTCATGTCTGTAATTAGGGTAAAAGTAGTCTATTTAAAATACGTATGTAGTGTGTAGGATGGATACGATTAGGATATGTGATTCAGGTGAATTGTAATGGAATTAACCCCAACCCTGCTACATTGCATGAAAATCCTGGTCATTATTGTTTTAGCTGCGTTCATTTACCCTCTTGTGTAAATGAATGAACGCTTTGTCAGACAACAGTCCAAACAGGAGTACACATTATTAAAGCTGTCTATTCATATAACAGCAACCTATGTTACTGACCGCTAAAATAAGTTTTGTTCGGTCATTAGATGAAATCATTTTTGTACATTTTTTAAAAATTAAACAGTGTTATTTGATCTGTTTTCTAGAAACTGGCTTTGAAGGACAGTCGGTTTAAACCTTCATGGTGAAAAAAGAGAAACCAAATGGAACACAGTGGCAAAGACATCCGAATAAACCCCTGATCCATTTCCCTTTGAGGCCCGACTAGGTTGGCTACATGAGCCTCTGCAATGACTCACTTTCTTGTGACTTACTTTAAACAGAGTCAGAATCTCAGTAATATCCTTATATATACCCTACTGTTCATGTGTTTGGGGTCACTTGGAAATGTCCTTGTTTTTGAAAGAAAAGCTTTTTTTTTTTTGTCCATTAAAATAACATCAAATTGATCAGAAATGTGTAGAACAGTGTAGACTTTGTTTATATTGTAAATTTGTAAATGACTGTAGCTGGAAACGGCAGATTTTTTATGGAATATTTACATAGGCGTACAGAAGCCCATTATCAGCAACCATCACTCCTGTGTTCCAATGGCACGTTGTGTTAGCTAATCCAAGTTCATAATTTTATAGTGTATATATTTATACACGATATATATACATATATATATACATTTACATTACATTTAAGTCATTTAGCAGACGCTCTTATCCAGAGCGACTTACAAATTGGTGCATTCACCTTATGACATCCAGTGGAACAGTCACTTTACAACAGTGCATCTAAATCTTAAAAGTGGTCCTTCTGTAGCTCAGTTGGTAGAGCATGGCGCTTGTAACGCCAGGGTAGTGGGTTCGATTCCCGGGACCACCCATACGTAGAATGTATGCACACATGACTGTAAGTCGCTTTGGATAAAAGCGTCCGCTAAATGGCATATATTTAAAAGGGGGGTGAGAAGGATTACTTATCCTATCCTAGGTATTCCTTAAAGAGGTGGGGTTTCAGGTGTCTCCGGAAGGTGGTGATTGACTCCGCTGTCCTGGCGTCGTGAGGGAGTTTGTTCCACCATTGGGGGGCCAGAGCAGCGAACAGTTTTGACTGGGCTGAGCGGGAACTGTACTTCCTCAGTGGTAGGGAGGCGAGCAGGCCAGAGGTGGATGAACGCAGTGCCCTTGTTTGGGTGTAGGGCCTGATCAGAGCCTGGAGGTACTGAGGTGCCGTTCCCCTCACAGCTCCGTAGGCAAGCACCATGGTCTTGTAGCGGATGCGAGCTTCAACTGGAAGCCAGTGGAGAGAGCGGAGGAGCGGGGTGACGTGAGAGAACTTGGGAAGGTTGAACACCAGACGGGCTGCGGCGTTCTGGGTGAGTTGTAGGGGTTTAATGGCACAGGCAGGGAGCCCAGCCAACAGCGAGTTGCAGTAATCCAGACGGGAGATGACAAGTGCCTGGATTATGACCTGCGCCGCTTCCTGTGTGAGGCAGGGTCGTACTCTGCGGATGTTGTAGAGCATGAACCTACAGGAACGGGCCACCGCCTTGATATATATAGTGTGTATATATATACATATATATATAGTGTATATATATTGTGTATAAATATATATATATATATATATATATATATATATATATATATATATATATATATATATATATATATATATAGACCCATACACTATATGGGACTTCTATTAAAACGCATTATAGAACTCATGTAAAACATGAAGAAAAGGTCTCAGATCAGGTCACACTTTGCACCTGTTTTTTCAGTAAGGGATTTAACACCTAAAACAAGGCTAAAACGTTCTTAACCTTTCTGCAACTGTAGTAATCTTTCTCTTAATCCTTAACAGTCTATTGACGCACCCAAGCATCAATCAAAGTAACATCATGGGGAAGAAAAAAAACTTTAACATCAGTCAGTTTAAAGGTTTAGTTAACTTTTCTGAAATGTAAGAAAATGAACTGTAACTTCAAGCTTTATTTTATGTTTTTGTTCTGTCCTTAAAGCTGCAATATGTAACTTTTTGGGCGAACCGACCGAATCCATGTAGAAATGTGAGTTAAAGATCTGTCACTCATTGAAAGCAAGTCTAAGAAGCGCTATTTCTATGCCTCCCATTCTTAAGTTTGTTTTTTGCGTCTTTTACTTTCGGTTTTGTACACCAGCTTGAAAATGATACACCACACTTGAAAATACGACATTTGTGGTTCTGGAAAATATATTTCACAGCGGTTTAGTTGGATCAATGATTCTCAACACAAGTTCTTATTGATTTTATTTAACCTTCATTTAACTAGGCAAGTCAGTTAAGAACAAATTCTTATTTACAATTACGGCCTACTTGCTCACATAAACTGAAATTAGGCGAACTATTAGAATTATAGCAACCAGGAAATGGCGGAGTAATTTCTGCATAGTGCACCTTTCATGTTTATTAATTCCATTATGAAAACACAGGTGCAAAGCAGTTGCAAATGCTTAGCTAAACCAATCTGACCCACAGTCTTTAGGAATTCATGGAATTATACAGAGGGATACCTCTTTCATCAAGCTGTTGAAAGGGGTTGTTTGTGAGCAAACTGTACCTCCAAAATGAGGAGCAATGTCATTTAACTGTTTGGATGGTTGTTGTGTAAGCCACTTTAAAGTTGGGATGTTTTGCATACTGCATTTCTCGTTCCTCAATCTTGGTATAACAATGGCACCCGGTGGCAGGGGTTGTAATTGCAGCAGAAGTAACCAAAGCCATGAGTTCAGAACATGAACATTACACACTACAGGCTTTTGAACAACTAAGTGCACGTTTATTTGAATTAGGGGATTTAACTAAATCATTAAGGAATCCTTTCTGTCTGTTTCCTATGGAGCCCAGGAGGTGACATTGATTGAGATCTTTTTTTAACAAGCTCACAATATTCCTAAAACGTGCATGAATTGATAATAAACATGCTCATGATTTATAAAACGAGCTCACGAATGATGAAACATGCTCACAAATGACTAAAACCTGTGCATGAATAGATATAAAACGTGCTCATACTTTATCAAATCAGCTCACGAATTGTGAAACGTCACCCAAGAGGCTAGGGAGACCATCTCAACCACCACCACCCATTCCTGAATTCTGACCAACAGGAACACACACAGGACAACTGACACACAACACAGACACACAACATGCATGTGCTGCTTTCCAAGGTAAGAATTTGCGGTCGGCTATTACATTGAACCTTCCATCTAATGTTATCCATTGAAAAACGTAAGTCCCGAAAGCAGCTGCTTCATGTTCTTATTAATTTGCTATACTAAGTTGAGTGTGGCAGTGGTGGTACCTCTCCATCCATTTCCTGCTCCTTCAGTAATCAAGGTGCACATCTTAATCTTACGAACTAGCTACATGGTTTCTCTTTATGATTATGTCCATTGTGTGGCTCTTACTAACTCCTTTGTGTTGTATCTGTCACACGGACTGACGCTGGAGAGACGAAGCAGGTACGGAGAGTTAACATTTAATAAACAACGGACATTGACGAGACAGGAACAGCGTCATAAACAAATAGAAAGACAAAGACAATCAATGCAGCAGCGGGGAACAGAGCAGGGAACTGACAAATATAGGGGAGGAAATAACCGGTTATAAGTGAGTCCAATAACGCTGATGCGAGTGACGAGGGAAGGCAGGTGTGCGTGATGCAGGGTAATCTGGCGCCCTCAAGCGCCAGGGGAAGGGAGGAGCGGGAGCAGACGTGACAGTATCCACTCAATGGAGAGACTCTGTGTGTGTGTGTGTGTGTGTGTGTGTGTGTGTGTGTGTGTGTGTGTGTGTGTGTGTGTGTGTGTGTGTGTGTGTGTGTGTGTGTGTGCGTGCGTGCTTAGGATGCTCCTCCATTGTCCATTCATTCACTCACAAATACTCAACATATACAATGTCCTCCACCTGAACTCAGCCATGTTGATGCTGTCCTCTAATGATTTGAGCATGTTCTTTATTGAAGCTGGGTCGTGCTCATTAGAGCACAAACCATAACAAAACCGGTTGCAACAACAAGAAAAAACATTTGATATTGCAGTTGAGATACTCTTCTACCTCCCCGTGACACCGTGTTGTCTTTTGTGTTGTGCCTTGTGCACATTACCCTGTCCTTTATTGACTTCTCCTCTGTCAAAGCAAACCAACAATCAAATCAATGAAAATGGTCTTGGTTGTACACATGTTTAGCAGATGTTATTGTGGGTGTAGCGAAATGCTTGTGTTCCTAGCTCCAACAGTGCAGTAATATCTAACAATACACACATCTAAAAGTAATATAATGCAATTGAGAAATATATCAATATTTGGACATGCAATGTCGGAGTCTGGAGTATAACTATATATATATATACAGCGTGTACAGTACCAGTCAAAAGTTTGGATAGACATACTCATTCCAGGATTGTTCTTTATTTTTACTATTTTCTACATTGTGGAATAATAATGAAGACATCAACACTATGAAATAACACATGGAATCATGTAGTAACCAAAGAAGGATTAAACAAATCAAAATATATTTTATATTTGAGATTCTTCAAAGTAGCCACCCTTCGCCATCCAGGCTGTATCACATCCGGCCGTGATTGGGAGTCCCATTTGGCGGCACACAACTGACCCAGCGTCGTCTGGGTTTGGCCGGAGTAGGGCGATAAGAATTTGTTCTTAACTGACTTGCCAAGTTACATAAAAGTTATAAAAATAAATAAATGCCTCGATGACAGCTTTGCACACACTTGGTATTGTTACCTACCTTCACCACCTGGTGGGCGGCCCGTCAGGAAGTCCAGGACCCAGTTTCACAGGGCGGGGTTCAGACCCAGGGCCGCAAGCTTAATGATGAGCTTGGAGGGTGCTATGGTGTTGAAGGCTGAGCTGTAGTCACAAACAGCAATGAACAGCATTCTTACATAGGTATTCGGCTTGTCCAGATGGGATAGGGCAGTGTGGAGCGCGATGGCGATTGCATCATCCGTGGATCTATTGGGGCTGTATGCAAATTGCAGTGGGCCTACCATTTGAAAGGAAACACTTTGAAGTTGTGTGGAAATGTGAATTGAATGTAGGAGAATAACACTATAGATCTGGTAGAAGAAAATACAAAGAAAAAAAAAATCAACCAGTGTTTTTTTTACCACCATCTTTGAAATGGTTGTAATTTCAAGTGTCCACAAGATGGTAGCAGTGTATGTGCAAAGTTCCAGAAGGATAACTTGGATAATGACGGATTCTCAATACTTTTACTGTGAATTCCCCATGTACATTTGGTCAAATCGTGAAGGACACAGTCGCATTCATATTCCATTTTTCTGCAAGAATATCGTCAAATCTGTATACTTGGACTTTGATTTAGCTTTCCAAGTATTATTAGCAGCCATATTATAAGTTCAACAATAGCAAAACAACCAGTTTTCATAACTTCATAACTCTGAGTATCCTTATAATTTTTGTCCAAAATGAAAAGGCATGCTGTTGTACAAGGTTAGAAGCTACATTTGACAAAATATACATTGTTTCCTAGTACTCCCGTAAAGCCCAGCTCATTGTCTATTGATACAGTCGTTCAAGAGATGGCCGCCCGGGTCATTGGCGTGCCATTAAGGCGTCGCTCTCTGACCAAATATTGTGTCCAATAGGATATACCACACCCCTAATGAAATTGTGAAGTCTTGTTACCTTATAGGATCTCTGAGGAATAGATAGATACGTACTGTACATAGCACGCTGGGTATGTACATAGTCAATGGTAGGCTTCGAGGGGACTCCTATGGTAGGTCACTGACCTCAACCCAGATTCTCTCAGAGCGTTCACAGTCAGCCCACTGACATATCAAATCACAGTCTACTTGAACAAAGCAATACTCAATCATGAGGCATCAAAGCCAAAGGAACTGAGTAACATTAAGAAATGCTATAGATGGAAGGAATGCAGTTTGGAAACCTACCAAAAAACAATTAGGCAACAACAAATTCAATCCCTTTTAGACAATTTCCTGGGTAAAACGTTCCACTGTAATAGTGAAGGTGTAAACTTGGCAGTAGAAAATCTCAACAGTATATTAGACCTCTCTGCTTCTCTGTCAAATCTAAAAATCTCAAATAGAAAACTGAAGAAAATGAACAACAATGACAAATGATTTGATGAAGAACGCAAAAATCTAATAAAGAAATTGAGAAACCTGTCCAACCAAAAACATAGAGACCCAGAAGACCTGAGTCTACGCCTTCACTATGGTGAATCACTAAAACAATACAGAAATACACTAGGAAAAATGAAGAAACAGCACATCAGAAATCAGTTCAATGTAATCGAAGAATCCCAAGACTCAAAGCACTTCTGGGAAAATTGGAAAACACTTAACACAAATAATTATCTATCCAAAATGGAGATGTATGGGTAAACCACTTCACCAATTTATTTGGGCTCTATAACAAAGAACAAACACCAAAAACATATACATGACCGAATACAAATCTTAGAATAAACTGTTAAAGACTACTAGAACCCACTGGATTCTCCAATTACCTTGAATGAGCTACAGGATAAAATAAAAACTCTCCAACCCAAAAAGGCATGTGGTGTTGATGGTATCCTCAATGAAATGATCAAATATTCAGACAACAAATTCCAATTGGCTATAGTAAAACTCTTTAACATCATCCTTAGCTCTGGCATCTTCCCAAATATTTGGAAACAAGGATTGATCATCCCAATCAACAAAAGTGGAGACAAATTTGACCCCAATAACTACAGCGGGATATGCATCAACAGCAACCTTGGGGAAATCCTCTGCATTATCATTAACAGCAGACTCGTACATTTCCTCAGTGAAAACAATGTCAAATTGGCTTTTTACCAAATTAACGTACTACAGACCACGTATTCACCCTGCACACCCTAATTGACAAACAAACAAAACAAAAAAGGCAAAGTCTTCTCATCTTTTGTTGATTTAAAAAAAAGCCTCAATTTGGCATGAGGGTCTGCTAACAAATTGATGGAAAGTGGTGTTGGGGGAAAAACATACGACATTATCAAATCCATGTACACAAACAAGTGTGCGGTTAAAATAGGCAAATAACTCACATTTCTTCCCACATGGCCGTGGGGTGAGACAGAGATGCAGCTTAAGCCCCACCCTCTTCAACATATATATCAACGAATTGGCGCAGGCAGTAGAAAAGCCTGCGGCACCCGGCCTCATCCTACTAGAATCTGAAGTCAAATGTCTACTGTTTGCTGATGATCTCGTGCTTCTGTCACCAACAAAGGAGGGCCTACAGCAGCATCTGTATAGATTCTTCCAGACCTGGGCCCTGACAGTAAATCTCAGTAAGACCAAAATAATGGTGTTCCAAGAAAGGTCCAGTAGCCAGGACCACAAATACAAATTCCATCTAGACACCGTTGCCCTAGAGCACACAAAAAAACTATACATACCTTAGCCTAAACATCAGCACCACAGGGAACTTCCAAAGCTGTGGTGAGCGATCTGAGAGACAAGGCAAGAAGGGCATTCTATGCCATCAAAAGGAACATAAAATTCAACATACCAATTAGGATCTGGTTAAAACACTTGAATCAGTTATAGAACCCTTTGCTCTTTACGGTTGTGAGGTCTGGCGTCCGCTAACCAACCACGAATTCACAAAATGGGACAAACACCAAATTGAGACTCTGCATGCAGAATTCTGCAAAAATATCCTCTACAACGTAGAACACCAGATAATGCATGCAGAGCAGAATTAGGCCGATATCCGCTAATGATCAAAATCCAGAAAAGAGCTTTTAAATTCTACAACCACCTAAAAGGAAGTGATTCCCAAACCTTCTCAAAGCCATCACCTACAGATATGAACCTGGAGAAGAGTCCCCTAAGCAAGCTGGTCCAGGGGCTCTGTTCACAAACACACCCCACACAACAACACAATTGGACCCAACCAAATCATGAGAAAACAAAAAGATAATTACTTGACACATTGGAAAGAATTAACAAAAGAGCAGAGCAAACTATAATGCTATTTGGCCCTAGAAGAGAGTACACAGTGCCAGAATACCTGGCCACTGTGTACAGACTCAGTGAGCATAGCCTTGCCGCCGTAGGCAGACCTGGCTCTCAAGAGAAGACAGGTTATGTGCACACTGCCCACAACATGAGGTGGAAACTGAGCTGCACTTCCTAACCTCCTGCCAAATGTATGACCATATTAGAGACACATATTTCCTTCAGATTACACAGATTGTAACGGCAGATTTCCTCCTCTTCGTCTGAAGGAGGGACAGAACTTGGACAGTGTTTTTTAAACTTGTACTTTTTTAATGTATGTCTGCCATTATCATCTCTGTATTTCTGTACATGTTTTTTTATTGTCATTATCCTTTCCCCTTGACAACATAGAAAGGATTGATTCACATACGTAACCTGCATGATCAGAGGACAGGTAGACAGGTCCTCATTGCGTGTGTGGTACCACCCATTGTGGAATCATTTCTGTACAACAGATAGTGTAACTAATACCTCACGAGAGATGGATTTACATGCAGGGCCGTTCCTCATTGTGTCACACCCTGATCTGTTTCACCGGTCTTTGTGATTGTCTCCACCCCCCTCCAGGTGTCACCCATCTTCCCCACTATCCCCTGTGTATTTATACCTGTGTCCTCTGTTTGTCTGTTGCCAGTTCGTCTTGTTTGTTCAAGCCAACCAGTGTTTTGTGTCTCAGCTCCTGTCTTTTCCAGTTTCTCGCCTTCTTGGTTTTGACCCTTGCCTGTCCTGTCTCCGAGCCCACCTGCCTGAGCACTCTGCCTGCCCATGACCCTGAGCCTGCCTGCCATCCGGTATTGTTTCCCCACCTCTGGCTGCCTTAACCTGCCTATTGCCTGCCCCTGTTGAGATATTAAACTATTGTTAATTTGATGTGGTTTGCATCTGGGTCTTACCTTCATACCTGATGCAATGAACTAAGAATAGGTCTCAGATAACCCATAGTTTTACTCCATGATGTTTTAAACAACATTCTAATCTGAAGGGGCAATACGATCCTGTTGACAGACTCTTTTGGGGGAGAATTTCAGCCGGGCTTTGAACTGGTCAAAATTTCATGACACGCTGAGAGAGCGGCCATGTACACTTTTAAAGTGGATAATGCTTGAAAAGCTCCTGTAGGAACATGAGGATGTCCCTCACAGAGCACTGAAAAAGAACACGTCCTTTAGCACCAGAGATCAAACGCTTGCTACTTATACGCATACAACCCTCTCATGGAGGATGCCTTTGCAGACTGAATGGTAGCAATAACATTCGAAGGTAAACCTCTAGCCATCAGATTGGTCCTCTTAGTGGCCAGGCCATTAGGAACCAAATCTCCAGCCTCGCTAGTCAAACCTGCCCATGTGTCTGGGACAACCGGTCCCTGCGCAACGGGAGTTTCCATGGATCCCCACCTGAAAAGGAAATGATCTCTGCGAACCAAGGCTGCCTGGGCCAATGTGGAGCCACAAGAATCAATGGTAAGCCCTCCCGGCAAACCCACTCCAATGTGGGCTGAATCAGAACAACTGGCAGAAACATTTAAAGGAGGGTCCGAGCCCACTGGTGTACCAGAGAGTCCGTTCCCAAAGGGACACTCGGATCCATGCGTAAGATCTACATCAGCCCTGCCAAAAATGTCCCATACATGGGAGAGCCTCCACTCCTGAGAGATAGGGTCTCACCTGGATACAAGTTCTGCACCCAAGTTGAGGCAACCAGGGACATGCATTGCCCAAAGGGAAAGCATATGCACACTGCTCCCCAACAATAGGGAGCGAGGTTAGGAGGGAGAGAGACAGAGCAACTCCCCATCTATTCATGCACGCCTGAACTGACATATTGTCGGTTCTGACCACCACAAGCCGGTCCGACAAAAACAGTGGGAATCGCCTGAGTGCCAAACAACCCCGGCTAATTGACATGCAGTGCACTCTGCACCAGTGTCCATACCCCCCCACACACACATTCGAGTTGCCTTCGTACAGTGCACCCCACCCTCGGGGGGAATGCGTCTGTCATGATCATCTTGCGGGAAACAACACCTGAAGCGACCAGCTTATTTTCCCTGAGGGGCCCCTATATTATTATGGGGTATTGTGTCTAGATTGATGAGGGCAAAAAAATATATATTTGATCAATTTTAGAGTAAGGCTGTAACGTAACAAAATGTGGAAAAATTCAAGGGGTCTGAATACTTTCCGAAGGCACTGTAGATAGCTGAAGTATCGCCAAATTGGAGTAGGCCAGGACATTTGTGATTCTAATTTCCAAGAGCTTAGAAAGTAATATATGCCATTTAGCAGACGCTTTTATCCAAAGCGACTTACAGTCATGTGTGCATACATTCTACGTATGGGTGGTCCCGGGAATCGAACCCACTACCCTGGCGTTACAAGCGCCATGCTCTACTGAGCTACAGAAGGACCACGTACGCTACGGTCACAAGACGCAGGCCTCCTAATTGTCCCTAGAATTTCTAAGCAAACAGCTGGAGGCAGGGCTTTCTCCTATAGAGCTCCATTTTTATGGAACGGTCTGCCTACCCATGTCAGAGAAGCAAACTCGGTCTCAACCTTTAAGTCTTTACTGAAGACTCATCTCTTCAGTGGGTCATATGATTGAGTGTAGTCTGGCCCAGGAGTGGGAGGGTGAACGGAAAGGCTCTGGAGCAACGAACCGCCCTTGCTGTCTCTGCCTGGCCGGTTCCCCTCTTTCCACTGGGATTCTGTGCCTCTAACCCTATTACGGGGGCTGAGTCACTGGCTTACTGGGGCTCTCTCATGCCATCCCTGGAGGGGGTGCGTCACCTGAGTGGGTTGATTCACTGTTGTGGTCATCCTGTCTGGGTTGGCGCCCCCACTTGGGCTGTGCCGTGGCGGAGATCTTTGTGGGCTATACTCAGCCTTGTCTCAGGATGGTAAGTTGGTGGTTGAAGATATCCCTCTAGTGGTGTGGGGGCTGTGCTTTGGCAAAGTGGGTGGGGTTATATCCTTCCTGTTTGGCCCTGTCCCGGGGTGTCCTCGGATGGGGCCACAGTGTCTCCTGTCCCCTCCTGTCTCAGCCTCCAGTATTTATGCTGCAGTAGTTTGTGTCGGGGGGCTAATTCGGTGTCCTGTGTGAATCTAAGTGTGCGTTCTCTAATTCTCTCCTTCTTTCTTTCTCTCTCTCTCTCGGAGGACCTGAGCCCTAGGACCATGCCCCAGGACTACCTGACATGATGACTCCTTGCTGTCCCCAGTCCACCTGGCCATGCTGCTGCTCCAGTTTCAACTGTTCTGCCTTACTATTATTCGACCATGCTGGTCATTTATGAACATTTGAACATCTTGGCCATGTTCTGTTATAATCTCCACCCGGCACAGCCAGAAGAGGACGGGCCACCCCACATATGCTCTCTCTAATTCTCTCTTTCTTTCTTTCTCTCTCTCGGAGGACCTGAGCCCTAGGCCACCCCACATAGCCCGGTTTCTCTCTAGGTTTCTTCCTAGGTTTTGGCCTTTCTAGGGAGTTTTTCCTAGCCACCGTGCTTCTACACCTGCATTGCTTGCTGTTTGGGGTTTTAGGCTGGGTTTCTGTACAGCACTTTGAGATATCAGCTGATGTACGAAGGGCTATATAAATACATTTGATTTGATTTGATCTTTGGAGGGAGCTGAAAGTCCGTATTGCCCAGCGACAGCCCCAAAACCTGAAGGATCTGGAGAAGGTCTGTATGGCGGACTGGGCCAACATACCTGCTGCAGTGTGTGCAAACCTGGTCAAGAACTACAGGAAACATATGATCTATGTAATTGCTAACAAAGGTTTCTGTACCAAATATTAATTTCTGAAGTATCAAAAACTTATGTCATGCAATAAAATGCAAACTCATTACTTAAAAATCATAGTGTGATTTTTCTGGATTTTTGTTTTAGATTCCGTCTCTCACAGTTGAAGTGTACCTATGATTTAAAAAAATGACAGACCTCTCTCTACATGCTTTGTAAGTAAGAAACACTGCAGATTTAGCAGGTTATCACATACTTGTTCTCCCCACTGTATCTACAGTAGCTTTGATTGGACTGATCATGTCAACATCATACTTTCACAATCTTAGCTAGCAAGTGTTGGTTAAACTTTTCTGAGCTCTGTTGTTTTCTTAACAAATAAGGAATACTCAAAGTGCATATATAAAATTAATATATTTTCATTAGAATACAGCTGTACACAGAAGATAAACATCAGACCTACAACTGATGTCTCTCCTGAGTTCTGCCCCGAACAAAAGAAAGACAGGATCTTATATACCCACCTTATGGTGTGATCTCCTATGTCAAACCCTGCATGTGCAGCTCAAAGACCAAGTTATTCTTAACACAAGGTTTCTGAGAACCTGTCTCAGTGGCATGCAAATCTGTCCTTGTTTCAGAGAGAAACCGACGCTGTCTCTGTCTCGCTATCACCCTCAGTCCCTTTTCTCAACTTCTCTCACAGACGAGAGGCTGCGGGTTTTGGCAGAGAGCTAAACACAGACCGAGGCCTCAAGAGTAAGCTATACAGTGAGCATAAAGTACAATGGCACGTAAGCAAATGAATAACAACGCAATCAATGGTGGGGGTCTTTAGAGACTCCCCCATTCCCCCCTTTAGAGACTCCCCCATTCCCCCCTTTAGAGACTCCCCCATTCCCCCCTTTAGAGACTCCCCCATTCCCCCTTTAGAGACTCCCCCTTATTCCCCCTTTAGAGACTCCCCATTCCCCCTTTAGAGACTCCCCCATTCCCCCCTTTAGAGACTCCCCCATTCCCCCTTTAGAGACTCCCCTTATTCCCCCTTTAGAGACTCCCCCATTCCCCCTTTAGAGACTCCCCATTCCCCCTTTAGAGACTCCCCCATTCCCCCCTTTAGAGACTCCCCATTCCCCCTTTAGAGACTCCCCCATTCCCCCCTTTAGAGACTCCCCCATTCCCCCCTTTAGAGACTCCCCCACTAGCATATGCTGAGTCTGAGTAGACAGTAAGTGCTTTTCTTGCCCCTAATTCACAGTCTGTTTTCAGAACTAATAATTCTGCCTGCTGCGCTGATAAATGTTCTGGTAGGGGCTGTATAACCTCAGCAAATCCTACACGTTTCTTCCCTGTGCTTTGATCTATATAAGCAGAACCGTCAACGAACAGCACCATGTCAGAGTCAAGCAGAGGTTCATCAAACAAGTCTTCGTCCAGTACACATTCCTGGGCTGTTCATTGTTGATTCTGGGGGAAATGGGAACTGTTGGTTTTCTGATTTCCCATTGGCCATGGCTGTCCTCTGTCATTAACTTGTCCTCCTTGTCCATGGGGCATACGTGGCCCCGGGTGAGCATTTCCAGCTCTGTGGCTGAGTTTCAGTGTCACGCGGGACTAGGTGTGTGTGCAGGAATCAGACGCAGAGAGAGAGGAACGGAGTAAAGTGCTTTACTATTGCACACCAAACTGATAAGCCCAATAAAATACAGGGCGCAGGACACTATACCAGACAACCCAAAACCACAGGGTGTCCAGTATAGAAAACAAAATACACCACGACCTAATATGTACACACGTAAAAAAAAGACAATCCCGCACAAAACAAGGGCGGGTCAAACTACTACATATAGGGAAGCTAATTAAACCAAAATACACACAGGTGAAACTAATAGCTGCTAGTAGGACGGTGACGACGACCGCCGAGCACCACCCGAACAGGCAGGGGAGCCAACTTCGGCGGAAGTCGTGACAGCCAGACCCAAAGTTTCCTCTGCAGCTCGTTCACACTGCGAACTCGCATGCCCCACCTGCCCACAGGTCCAGCATTGAGTGTTGTTCCAGTCATGCAGGTCTCTTGCTGGGCCCACCTCTTCCTTCAGTCCATGTTTGTGGATCCCCATAAGGTTGAGTGGTGAAAATCACATACCCTGCAAGCACCAGGTTCATGGGTGTGACTGATGTAGGCTGTGGGGAAGCTGCAGGCCGTGGTTGTGGTGAGCCTGTAGAAACAACTTTGAGCAGCCATCATATTGTGAGTAAAACCACCACTTCCTTTCTCGATCCGTGCAAGCTGGGCCTTCTTCAGTGCAGTGTCTAGCCCTCCCTTTCTTTCTCTCTGAATAGGTCACTCTTGGATGGTGGCACATTGTACTTTTCTTTTGCTTCTTTAGTCGTTTGTGGGTTTTTTCTTCTTCTTTTCTTCAGGCGGCCATATGTCTTAGGGTCTTTCAGTCTGTTCCTTTCCTGTGGAGTGAGTTTGGGTGGACCATACTTGGAATATTCCTCCCTCTTGGAACTGTGCTTCTTTTCCCCATCCAATTCTATTGTTCTCTCACGTGGCTTGTTGCTGCTGTTGTGTCGTCCACCTCCTTCATCAGAGTCCCCTTGAGGATAATTGTGGTCGCTTCTCCATTTTCTTCTGTCAGTGGTATGAGAGGGTAGACCTGTATATAGTCGCCCGGGGGTCCTCTGGGTTGATTTTCATACAGCCGCAGACTATCTCCTCATTCTGGTTTGACTGTGCCATGGTGTTCCGGCTTTTTATTTAGATAGTCTGCATGTAAATGTGTTTTCCCATTTCGTTAGGGTTATCCTAAAGTGGGTGTAATATGTATGAATATGTGCATATAAATTCTTCTCTATCCCCTTTCAGCGTGTGTTAAACAACAGTAAGTGATACTGTAATCCTAATTCTACTCTCACTTATTCCAGGCTATAGAAAATGGTTCTACTAAATTCAAATATATTTCACATACGGGCCTCACAGAGACAACCCCATGATAGACTTCAATTCCTAATATTATATCATAAGCATGAAGAGTAACAGTAATATGTTATTCACTAGTGTCCCCTGGTGATAGCATCACAAAGTCATTTTCTATGAAAATCTCTACAGAACACAACTTCCTTGTAATAATTGTACTGGTATATTAAAGGTTGTGCATCTCCTATACTGTCCTATGGTAGGAAAGTGTCACTAACGAATATGTTCAACCAAATAACTTCTGTCCTACTCCTAACTTTTTATTCCACCATTGGGCCATTACCTAATAAAAAAAACGTTCATCCACAAACAAAACAAACAAATAAAACTTACAACACACTATTCATAAACAACTCAACACTGGGTAATTCTCACAGAATTTCCTCTAGAAAAAGTACAAATAAACCAGTTCTCAGGTCATTTTCGTTGAATTACCTCAACAAAATAAAAATAAAGTAATATTTGGGTATTGTATGTTTTATAGGTATTATCTTCATCAAACCCGCCTTTTCTGATACAGTGACAGAACTCCATCCTGCCGTCTTCACTTCCAAAAATCAATTTCTTATACTATTCCGATCATTCCAATAATGCCTTTATCTATATACTGTTCCTCATCCTCCTCTTTATCAAAAATCCACTTATAACGGCTCTCAGTCCTCAGACCAAATAACCAGTTCTCGATTCGTTTATCACCTCACCCACTGCTTATTTCACTCACACCAAACACATAAGGACAGACAACATATTATTTCAACATATTATACAACATATTATCTTCCAGGTGTCGTTCTGTTATCACCTGTTCCAGAACTGTTCACGCTGGATACAGCTTCTGCTCCCTAACTAAACAATCTATCTTCCAGGTGTCATTCTGTTATCACCTGTTCTTAGTACATATAACAGATAACACACATTGACATACAGCAATTACCACACATTCATTGACTTATACATGCACATTTTTAGGTTCCTTTGTTTTTATAATTACAAAGAGGGAGGTGGTGCTTTTACATACCAGCGAAACACTCAACACCCACTTCTTCTAAATTACAGACTTCGATATAACAGGTGTCTGCTTACCTTGTATTTTGGTGATCAGAGAAGGGGGTTCAGGTTGTCGTCTTCCTCTTCTGAGGAGGAGTAGGAAATATCGGACCAATTTGCAGCGTGGTAAGTGTTCGTCATATTTAATGCACTGAACACAAACGAAACAAAACAGTCCCGAAAAACACAAGCGGAAAATAACCACCCAGAAAAAGAAACCAGGCTGCCTAAGTCTGGTTCTCAACAGTCCCACAACTAAAAAACACTGCCTAAGTATGGTTCTCAATCAGGAAAATAACTACCCACAACTAACAGGGAAACCAGGCTGCAGGGTTCTCAATCAGAGACAACAACTACCCACAACTAACAGGGGGAAACCAGGCTGCCTAAGTATGGTTCTCAATCAGAGACAACGATTGATAGCTGCCTCTGATTGGGAACCATACCAGGCCAAACACATAGAAATACAAACATAGAACAAAACATAGAATGCCCACCCCAGCTCACGCCCTGACCAACCTAAAATAGAGACATAAGAAAGGAACTAAGGTCAGGATGTGAGAGTAGTATAACACTTACACTTACACCCTTCTGGCAAGCTTGTTTCAGAGAAAAACAGACACTGTCTCTCTGTGTCTTGCTATAACCATTCAAAATTTGGCCATGTTGTCAATCCAGCATGACTTCTGCCACACACTGGTCCCTTTTCCCCTCGTAATTTAGCCTACTGTTCTGATTTGATGGTGCACATGTAGCCTATAACTTGTTTTAGAGAAATGGAATAATGTAATATTGTAAGAGCTTTCATTGTCTACTTATATGCCCCCTTTATTTATCCTCCGGTTCTGACTTAGTGTGCAGGGAGAATACTATCAGAACGACCCATGTTCTGAATCCTGTCGCTGTATATTTCAAAAGTGCTGAACAAATAGTTATATTGACTACGTCCATCCTAGCTCGCTCATTAATGTCTTAATCAAAATTACGGATTGCCTCTTATCTGATCGTCGTCCCCTATACTTTGTACATCTCAATTGTCAATAGAAACCACATTTGTTTAAGCAAGTCAGCCATATCCACTATATCATCTAAAAATGGAAAGAGCATTGACGACGGGGAGAAAAAAATCCTGCAGTTTGAGGTCATGTGGCAGAAAGTGATCAGTACAATGGAGGAGATATGGGTTGAGGCTTGTGGGTCTGGGCAAGTGTGATGTAGTGATGCTTGTATAAATGTCGTTGTTTGTATGTGTATGTTTTGTATTTTCTCTAAAATATCAAACCCAATCTTTTTAAAAAGTAGAGAAGGCTGAAAACCTAGCATGGGTGGATTTCTCAGAGTTTCCTGTTCAGCAACTTGCATCTGAAGAAACCACAGACATAAACTGCAACAAAAAAAAGAACCGCCTTTATCTTTCCACATCCAGCTCTGACAGCAGTAGCAGTTTAGTGTCAGTTCATGCTAGTCCTCCAGAGATGACTAACGCCACCTGCAACATCACCCACTACAGGTACCCTCTCTTCACGGCCACCTACAGTGTCGTGTTGGCCCTGGGTCTTCCCCTCAACACCCTCTCTCTCTGGCTCCTGTTATGCCGCTTGAGGGTCCGCTCGGTGCCCTTGATCTACATGGCCAACCTGGCCCTCTCAGACCTCCTCTTCACCCTCTCCATGCCCTTTCCGGATCCTGTACTATGCCAGGCGCCACTGGCCCTATGGACACCTGGCCTGCATGGTCTCTGGGACTCTGTTTAATGTCAACCTCTACTCCAGCTCGTTCTTCATCATGTTTATTAGCGTGGACCGGTTCCTGGCTGTGGTCTATCCTCTGCGCTCACGCCCGCTGAGGAGGATCGGTGTGGCTTGCAAGGCATGTGCGGCCGTATGGGTGTTGATTGGTGCCATGGCGGTGCCAGTGGCACTGACTCACCATGCCAGACAGAACCAGTGCGTAGGGTGGAGTTGCTTCGAGGGCTACACTCAGGACGAGTGGCACTTTGGGTTCAATATCATCTGCGTGGCTGCTATCGTGGGAAATGTCATTCCGTTCGCTGTCATCGTGGGCTGTACGGTGGTCGTGGTGCTTAAGCTGAGAGTGCAGAAGGCCTCCTCTTCTTCATCCTCTTCCTCTATGGATAAGAGCCAGATGGTGTGGCTACTTGTGATCAACCTTTTGATCTACACAGTGTGTTTCATCCCCTTTCATGTTGCAGTAGTCCTATATGGGCTCCACAAGCTACGATTCCTTCAATCCCAGTTCCCCTTCTTTGACTTCCTTATTGGAACTATCTGCTTGGCTTGTGCTAACAGCTTCCTGGATCCTCTCATCTACTACTTCAGCTCCAAGATTCTGAAGATAGGGAGAGGGAATACAGGAACTGGAGTTTAATTCCATGGTTCTGCCTAGTAGTGGAGGACTGGCATTAGTAGTGGTGAGAATGCTAGAGATGGTCTTGAACAAGTTAATGGTGGACTTTGTTGTTCTTACATCTTCTATACTGTATTCATGTGTGAGTGTGAGAAGTCAAATGGCAAATGGAAGGCAATTAGATTGGTTAGGGTGTTGACTTAAGAAGCACCCTCATTTGTCCGGTATCGCTTAGTCTCATTTTTGTGAAAACTTCTTTCTTCTTTCTATTATGAGTGTGATGGGGAACGAAATGTCAGTTGTGGTGTGTGTTCGTGCGGCAGGAAAGAGAGATGTCACTAATAGCCCCTGAAGTATCGTAGATACATAATTAATGTACCAAATGTTGTATATGACTGTTAAATTGTAGCTTCGTCCTTTGTTAGATTTTATAAAGCCGTTTTATAAACCTGTTGATTGTCTTCCTCTGAAGGGAGGATGTAGTTGAAACGTAGCAATGTTATTTTCTCTGATTATTGGTCATTGGTCTGACTTCTGTGCTTCTTCTTTGTGGATTTGCCACAATTGAATGATGGATTGTGGGAATGTTTCTTTTTATATAAGAAATATATTCAATGTTTATTTAGCCTTTGTATTCTCATCTGTCATTCTGTTTCTCTAAAACACACACACACAGGACAATGACAATTAAAAAGATAAAAGCAGTGTAGTTATAGATATGTAGATATAAGCAGTGTAGTTTAATTGTTTATTCATTAGGTACTGTGGTAGGATAAGCAAGTCAAATGACAGTACAGCATGGCGAGTCAGAAGAGAAGGGGACAGATCATGAAAATATACAACATACGGTAGGTCCCTTTAAAACAGCAACAGAATTCCTTCATATCATCCAGTATAGTTAAAAAAATGTTAAGAGAGCAAGACAGGCAAGCAATGAAGAGATAGTAGATCAGGATAGCAGGTATGGAACCTGGCTACGAGGATTCAACTGCAGACAAGAGGCTGAACCCACTAGACAGAAGGAAGAGGACAACCACGTCCCAATGCTCCACCCTTCTCCTGAAGTGTTCACTTGCACACAGAATCAGGAAGTAGCCAAAGACACTCAGAAAGAAAGAGTTGAATTCTAAAACCTGTCCCACCGTAGGTAAATTTATAAAGCTAGATCCATCCCCAAATATGCCTAAGTAACACTCTCACAACTCCACATAGCGTTACTGACTATATATTTGGTTCCGTTGGCCCATTGAAAGCACTGCTACTTCAGTCTAAGCCATGTGAGAGCCAGACAGAGTCAATGAGTGGAAGATACCACGAAGAGGGACAAACCATCGAGAAATGATCAGTCAATCACAAAACAAGTTTAGATTTAAAAAAATCTATGCATATACAGTATATATTGCTTATAGGATAATACATATACACAATTCATGATTTACATAACAGGCGAAAAAACGTTAAAATATACGAGGTATGTTTCGGGCATTTCTGGACAACAAGAAATCCTCATGGGTTCACTTTGGTTGAACCGAGAGAGCAATAAAAACACGTCTGTCTGCACAGCGCATGAAGCAGCATTATGCCCAATTGTCTTCACTGTTACGCACACTGCACAGGGTTACAAAGAGAAGAAAAGTCAAATACACAAAGGATAAACATGCCAACTCAATCTGAATAGATTGAAGTAAAAACCCGAGACAACTCATCCGATTATGCTGGCGTCGACCTCAAATTAAAGACGTATCAAATCCCAAAGAAACATCTGTGCGACATGACATTAAAACCCAAGGAACAAAAAAGCTAAGGATTCACTGCATTACCGGCATTATCAAACTATACAGACCATTGGAATACAAAAAAATAAATAAAACCAACACCAGAGCAGTAAACAACCCTTCAACTTGGGACAAAATAAGGAATAAAAGAAAACATTAAAACCAATAACTATTTGGACAAACAAAATCTTTTTAAAGTGCAATGTAACGCCTAAGGGAGGTGCGAGGTATGGTTTAAGAGTTGGCTTGGTGGTGTAGGGAGGCCATCTTGCCATCTTCTCCCTCGGAAAAGTTAGAGCCTGTCACAGATCACCGTCTCGACAACAAAGGTGTTCTCAAAGTGACGGATGCTGTGGCAGTTCCTCGCCTCGCGCTTGTCGATGCCTGGAGAGAGGGATGGAGAAGAAGAGAAGATAGGTAAAAGCTTACATGTCACGTTCAATTATGTTCTACCTTTAACAAACTTTTGATATGATATGGTTTGGGATATCTATTGTGCTATTGCTGTGCTGGGTTACAGAGGTACTGGCCACTCCCCATTTGTGTTCATATATCCACATATTAGGCGCCTAATAACCATTATGATACAGTTTATGAACAGGCATCCTCATAACACTAGATAGCTATAGCCCACTGCCTACCTCACTCACTGTTACCATGACTACCGGTACCAGCCTCATCTTGGATCAATGGAGTCGCCTATCAGTCCATATGTGTTCAGTGTCAAGGAAGCATGTTACATCAATGCTCTGGTTCTATAACTGGCCAATCACAGAGCCACATGGAGTGAATTCCTACTGTGCAACACTTCCTTCCCCACGCACGCTGCCTGATGGTGTGTTGGAGAAATGACTCACAAACACACACGCTATGTCTCTGACATGATAATCATACAAGGCTGTGTGTGTGGAAGTTTGCCAAACAACTCATATTGTGGGAGGCTAACGCCTGGCGGAGCCCACACACATACACGTATGTGCATGCTCTCACACACACACACACACTCCCTGTCTGAGCCCACACAGGAAGCTCCAATATCGACATGGCCATCTCCATTTCCTCTGCGATTATGGGTTTCACATGGAGGCTTCTTGACGTTTCAGTGTTCCTCCCACCACACAGTCAGTCAACCCACGGATTCTCTGTTGACTCAGTGACTACTGTGAAAGCACACACTCTTCTGTTCTCCTCTCCTCTGTACAGGAGAGGAAGTGTCTAACTGATAGCATAGAACTTACATGCATCTCACGTTGACAAGGACATCAGTATGGGTGTGAGTGTGAAATTGTACGCGGGTGTGTGAGATAGAGGGAAAAAGATTATGTGTGTGTGTAGTACTTACGTCGGCGTGCGTCGCGTCGGCGTTTGAGGCGGTAGGTGTCTTTGCCGTAGCAGAGCCGGTGGATGAAGGGTCCCAGCTGTCTCATGTTCCTCACCCTCCCAGTCACCACCATCTCCTCCTGGATGATGTAGGTCTGGGGCAGATACGTCCCCCTCTTTTGGAGAGGAAGACAAAACACACTTTATATCACAGGGCGTACACAGATTAAGTCAGATATGACCGCAGTGTTCTACTGCAGGATACATACGCAAACACCCAAGCAAAATGTCTTTCTGAAGGATACACACACACACACCTCTGACATACATAACACAACAGCATACCTTGACATTGACCAGCAGCTCCCACAGGTTCCGTGGTGGCATGACCAGGGTGGTGTTGAGCTCAATCACGTAACACTTGTCCAGGGCAATGTCATGGTACGCAGTCAGACCCTGGAATTAGAAATGACAGCAACATTTGTATCATCCATTCAGAGGTATTGAATAACTTTTTACCTTTGCAGAAAGTTATTTGATAACCACTCCTTGCAGCAGAGCTGGAGGAAGGAAGTGTCAGCACTCCGGTCCAGTCTGACACTTCCTAACTGAAAAGGTCTCATAAAAACTTAATTGCCTTGTAGACACATTCTTCAGAATCATATGCTCATATGTATACCAATTGGCAATGGGTGAGTCTTCTGGTACAAAATGGCTACCTTGTATCATACTCCACATTGGCTGTGTGTATTGACATAGGGATGACTGAGGTTCCCTTGGCTCTTACCCTGTGGAAGTCGTGGATGATGTCTGCTGGGTCGCTCCCTCCAAAATGGGGTACGGGCACGCTGATCTGCTCGTAGTTGTCGTCCAGGTAGATGCCCACGTTCTCCTCCAGCTCCTGTCTGCCGTGCATGGGGGCGTGCACAGAGTCCTCATACAGAACCCTGCAGTGGAACAGACTATCCTCTGGAATCTAGAACACACAGGGAGAACAGATCAGAATAGGGTTAGGATAGTTAGGGGGATATCTATCTGTGGTATATCTATATCATTGGTTCAATCAGAACCAATCTGTCTGTATGATTGAATATGTGAGGTATGATGTAGCAGGTAGTAGTAGCTACTACTATAGGTTAGCAAGGTGTGTGAGGTAGTATGTAGGTAGTATGTAAAAGTAATAATATTTGACCTGTCGTATGAAAAATAAGTGACTAGTCGTAGTTGTGTAGTATCGTTGTATTATATATATACCTGTGGTATGAAGTAATAGCGATAGACATATATGGAGGCCAGCACCAGTCCTGACATGAACACCACCAGGCCAAAGGTGGAACAAAGCAGTCCGTTCAGATGAGACTTCTTGGGCCTCAGAGGAAGAACCAGCTCCTGGTGGGAGAAACAATGCACAGGTCAGTCCTACAGGCCAATGTTAGATAAGAGTGATAAGAATTATCGGCAGGATGCTTCCACTATGAAACTGCCGTTTCCGTTTCACTCAAGTAGCTAAGCAGTGATCTTCACCCAAGAAGAAAAGCAGGACTGTGAAATCATCAAGTTCATCTGAGCAGAAATAATCAGTCATATAATATCTTAAGAGTGAACTCCTCACACAGCGACACTTTCCTGTGCTACACCCCTACCAAGCCATATCTTGCTTGCTTAGTCTCTGATGAGATGACTCTTGTCCTTGCCAAGTGGTTAGTCAGAGAGGAATTCTCCAAGACGTACTGTAGGCTGAAGATGGCTCCTCATCCCAACAGCCCACCCACAGTCTATCAGCCCTACCGTCAGTCTGTTCGCTATTAGCGAGACGCTAGTTAGAGACGGTACCCACACGCGGTTGCTAGGGACTACGGAGGATCAAACGGGATGAGACGGATTGTGTTGTGTGTGCCGAGTGACGGCGAAGGAGGCTGGCACGGTTGTCTGGGAGCTCTATTCATAGACCTCTACTTCCAAGTGCCTTATTTATAGCTGTGACAGCTGTTACATCACCACCTCCGGTAGGAGGGAGATCAGAGCGATTGCGTGGAAGAGGAATCTCAAGCCGGAGATCGTATTCATAGGCTTTATACAGATTTGGTATATACACAAATCCTATGACGCCTTTGCAAGAATCGCGTCTCCCACCCAATGTAGGCTATTTCTAAATCTGATGGAGGGTAGAGTTATCAAGCTCATAGGCCTACAGTTGCTCAGAGTTTGACAGTCCAACTGCAAAACTCACAATGCATTTATTCTGCCACCTGTAGAAATACAATTCAATGGTTGCCACAAATGGCAGGAAAACACTATACTATCCAGGTGTTCTCTAACGACACAGACCTACAACTGTGGTGTCAACGCTAACAGAAACAACACTAAGAGTCAACACTTGGCAAAGGCTTTTTTTTATGCAAATCCAGTATGGCCACCCTTTTAGCAGCTCTCTGACAGTTATGTAACCAAATGCATATGTCTTATGACCCTCTACAGTGTGACTTCATTTCTTTCCTCATCTCCTTTTCTTCATCTGGCTTGAATAAACAGAACATATGAAAGCCACCCGAAGTAAACCTATATTGTACCTACCATATTGCATAGATTAGGGTGATCATGACACAAAGACAGCAAATCACATTACACTATGTAAATAAATGCATTGCGTCCTCATTTACATTAAAAAATAATAATAATACAACAACCCCACTGCGCAGGTGGCCCTCACGCGCTACCTTCTGGATTGGCCGGGGAAACCACTTCGGTGACGTAACCATAGCGCAGCAATAACGTCCCCATTTGTATGCACAATTTGCATGGAAATTATTGATGTGATATAACTTCACAATGTCAACCTATAAACGTTTTGTCTTGAAAGCTTTTGATAAACATAACTATTATTCGACTTAAATTGTATAGGAGAGCTCACGATTCGTGGCTACATCTGTGGTGTATTCATTACGGCAACTGTTTAACGGAAGCAAACAGCAAAACGAGAGTTTCTATTGGACTAATTAAGGTAAGTCCCGTCCCATTTCGTTCAGTTTAAGAAACGTTTTGCAACAAAAATCAGCGGAATGAATACACCCCTGCAGTGTATTCCGCTAGCCTAAGAAGGTGACGTAATGTCAACATCCTCCGGCTGTGCTGTCTAGCTTGTATCGGTTTTAAAATGTTACTTTGGATCCGTGTTTCCAACGCTTTCACTGCAACAGTGTATCATTGCTGGTAACAATAGTACAAATAATGCAATATATGCGAATTGACCTACTGCCGCTTTATGTTCTGTTTTGGAAAAATAGCCTTGATATAATCTAATTATTGCATCTTGGTCAGAAAAAAAAATCCCTCTTTCTCCACAACGGTATGTCAAAACACTGAACATAGAAAAGAGATGCTGAACTCACGTGTTCATGGGGCATGAGAATCTCGGCTTTGTCTCCATCGAGCTCCTTATCTGCTTTCTGCGCCGAGACCGACTGGAAAGTAATCTTCACCATCTTCACTTTTGTCTATCTTTTTCAATACACTGACTTCCTCATTCGATGCTGGTTGATTATATAGTTGCACAGTTCTCTCGCCCCCGTCCTATCAAGATCCTTTCTGACCTCAGATAAGCGTAGCTGTGACGAACAACAGCATGTGGGACTCGAAAAAAATCATACCCTTATCACTTTTCAAAATAATTGTCGACATCCATATGAGGTTGATTCAAATGTTGCTTTTATTAGCCTGTTGTTTATGTTATTGTGTTTTATAATAATTGAGTTTGTATAGATATTGCTGTATTTATAACAGTTTGCACCTAAATGGACGTTTTTCACTGCATGAATTAGATTCAGAATATGGTGTTTATTTGCAAGATTCGTTAGGGGACCTTTATTTTGAAGGTTTGCACCAGATATGGGTATACCTTCCTCATCTTATTTTTAGCGCTTTTTCTCTTCTGATTTGCCCGAATAAACTCTGATCATCCGGAAGTCTATAATGATACGCCTATACAGGAATGATACTGAAATTATCTCTTTAATGACGTGAAATTTGATATGTGAGAGAACGCTATGTGAATGTTAACCACACATGTATAATCACTACGGAGTCTGAGTTTACACAGTGGGAAATGTACTTTGTGTTTAATTTAGCTGTTTAATTATTCTAAAGGCCATACTATAATGTATACGCATTAATAAACTATTCATATGAGATAACAACCCCTATAGCAATGTATTAGCTGTCTGTCTGTCTGTCTGTCTGTCAGATCGTAGCAATAGAGTGCAAATGGAGAAACATCTTCAATTAATTTCACAACTCTCAATAAAGATAAGCATTGGAGCCCATGTGCCAAAGGTTGAGTTGGCCTCCAATAATATATATAAACATTTTGATTTTGTAATTTTAGCAGATGTTCTGTCTGGACGTACAGTACAATCGAACCCACAACACCGGCATTCCAAGTGCCACGCTCCACCAACTAAGCCACATGGTGTTGAGAATACTTTCTTTTGCCTATTCAAGACTAAGGGTGGACGATATGTGACACATTTTCCGATTCAACTTTGGCCTAATGTCCCATTCTGTTAATTGTCTTGAATTGGGTTGAAATTGGCCTCAACTTTGGACATGACATGTATTAAGTGCAATGGCCCAGAACTAAACTTGAAATACACGTAAAGGTGACTAATTGCGCAATGTGAGAATTGTCTGTTAATGTTGAACGATTCAATAGGCTAATGGTGTTTGCTAATGGTTTTGCAATTTGCTTAAGTGTTTGTTTGAGTCAGAAGGTACAATGATGAGTACAAAATCACACATTTACAGGGCACATTCAAAATGATCCTTTAGGAATATTGTTTACTTATTGTTTTATATTTCATAATCCCATAAATATCGGTTTTATGTGTTAAATTATGATTAATTTAATTTCCATTTATCTTTCAAAGCATATTGGTCTCTGGAGCAGACTAGAATTGTGGGTTATAAAATAAAAACTTATTTCGGGCTGGGACAGAAGTCAAAGAATATCCCTCTTGTGGTCTAGCCAAATCCTCTCCCTCTGCAGACAATTTCTATGGTGCACAGAGGACAAAAGGCTTGATCAGCGATTGGCTGATTCGCAAGTGCGCTGAACAATCTCTTGCTCGCGCAGTCAGCCCCTCTATTCACATTTAAATTAGGCGTTATAAATACCTACTACTACTGGCACTATCGTTGCGCTTGAGGCTGCATAACAAATCTAGTACCCGTCTGCGCAAAAGTACAGCTCGGCTTTGTTTGCAGCAGGGACCGGCGGCCATCTGTCCCATTTACGGAGTGTAACGGTCGTGTGGATTTACCAAACCTCGGGCAGTGTCTGGGTTAAACATCAACAACATGGCCCCCACTCACAATATCAAAAAAGAACTGAGTAGAGACGAAGATGAATACTATGGCATTAAAGTGGACAGAAAGGTAGGCCAAAGTGACGATAATTGTCGTGTATTGAGTGGTCTTTGATTTGACTAAATGTAGCCTAATTTATTAATGTGGCGGTGATTTTTATTTTTCTAGATCAGAAAGCCGTTGGTTGAGAAAAAGAGACGGGCTCGCATCAATGAAAGTTTGCAGGAACTCAGAGTTCTTCTCGCAGACACCGATGTATGTTTTTGCACATCTTATGTCACTTTATATCACATGCCCCCTCTCTTTGTGTGGCCTATTGTCGTTGCATTGTAAACCAGTTATTGACATTGTAGCCTATCAATATGCCATTCACAGTTACAATCAAAGATGGAGAATGCCGAAGTGCTGGAAATGACCGTAAAACGAGTGGAGAGTATCCTTCAAAACCAAGGACAAGGTAAACTATAGGATTATGCACATTGGACATTTTCACCCAACTGGTAGAATGTTGTTTGTGTAAGGCCTATCTATGTTCAGTGTGTCTCATTTGTGCATCTCTCTAGCTCTGTTTATACCTGCCTCCAACATGCGTCCTTGATCCTGATCTGGATCTGATCTTGTCTGTTTACACTTATAAGATTTGATCACAATCAGATCACAATGCCTCTTTTAATCGTCAACACCTGTCTAAAAATGTGGGAAACATCAGAATGTGGACAGGATCAGGACAAATAATGAATGTTAGAGCCAGGTATAAACGGGGCTTCTGTTTGTGCTTTGTCAGAGGTAGACCCAGTGAACCAGGAGGCGAGTGAAAGGTTCGCTGCTGGCTACATCCAGTGCATGCATGAGGTGCACACCTTCGTGTCCAGCTGCCCGGGAATCGACGCGACTCTCGCGGCGGAGCTCTTGAACCACCTCCTGGAATGTATGCCTCTGAACGACGAGGACAGACTCCAGGTGATGCTCCAGGATATTATGGCGGACTGCTCCACTAATGGCAGCAGCACTTGGCCCAGTTCTGAGGGAATTTACGCAGCATTGGTCTCCCCTGGAGGAAGGAGCATCCCCAGCGAAAGCTCCTCAACCCTCTCCCCAGCGCCCTCCACCACCTCCAGCGATGACCTGTGCTCGGATCTGGACGAGACTGACTCTGAGCAGAGCCACATCTCTGTGGACGCTGAAAACCAGGATGTTCTGAACATGCCCAGAGTGGCCTATTCCAAGTCCATGTGGAGACCTTGGTAGAGCCAAATTACTGTAGACCTACAACTGTCAGTTACTAGAGGAATAGCCTGAAAAAGTTATTGTATATTGTGTTTTATTCTGTATACTTGAAGATACAATTCCTTGTAATCTTGTTAGACTGTTGGATGACAGATGTAGGAATAGCATGAGAAGTGGGACATTATCACTACAATGACTATACTTGGTAATGCAAAGTCTGGTTGCAAGTAGGCTAGAAGTGGCATCATTTAAAAAAGCCATTTTTGTGTCTTTTAGCCAGAATTCTAGGTTGTACAGATGTAAATATGTATTTGTTGATAGTATGGCTGTATAGAAAGTACCATGTCCTAGTACACCACACTCAGTAATGCCGTGTTGTGTGTAAATTATTTTATTTTTTATTTGTGTAGGTTTAATCAAATAAATATTTTATGTTATCTGTAACATTGTAATAACAAATGTTTTTCAGATAAATTGTCATACACTGACGTAGATCATTTCATTAAATTGATTTTCTCTTCATATTGGACTCAGTTTATCCAATTTACTCAGCTGTGAACATTTTCACATGAAGTAATGCACAATCTGTCTGTTGTTTCAGAGAAGTATATATTAGGGGGCTCCTGGGTGGCGCAGTGGTCTAAGGCACTGCATCTCAGTGCTAGAGGTGTCACCCTGCTTCAATTCCAGGCTGTATAATTGGGAGTCCTGTAGGGCGGTGCACAATTGGCCCAGCATTGTTAGGGTTTGGCCGAGGTAAGCCATCATTGTAAATAAGAATTTGTTCTTAACTGACTTGCCTAGTTAAATAAAATACATATTGCTGTAGCACACTTCAAAAAACAGGGACCAGAAATGGTTAAATGCTTTCCTGCTAAACTAGCATCAAACAGTCATTCCACAGTAATCACATCTCAGCAATACACTGTGCCGTTTGTGTGTGTGAAGGTAGGCTTTGAAGTTTAATATAGGACCACTTTAGCACAGCTGGACAAGTGGGCCTTTATCAGGTGAGAATGTCTGGGTTTGTCCTTCTTGTCTGGCCTGGCTAACCAAACTCCTTGCTCTGGTCAAACGCTAAGCCATGCCCACGGACGCTAGTTTCTTCTCCTCAATGAGTCTAGATCTGAGTTCCTCCCCAATGATTTCAACACCCTTAGCGGAGTTGCCAACAACCAGATGTATCCGGTTTTAGGGATACAGCTAATTCAACCTAGTTTCCTTTTCTACTAAAAAACGGATGTCGGAACTCCGCTCAGGCGTTTTAGAACTCGGCTAGGCATTTTCATTTTCGCCTGCCATGTTAGGTTAGAGTTCTAGAACCCACACATTCAAACCATTGTGATTGGTCCCAGAAACCGATGGGTTGGGCCAAGCCAGAACAGCGGGTAAAGCAGAGTTTTTAAATTCTCTAATTGGTTAGAAATGATTACATCGCTGATGACTTTGTTTTGTACAACACACCTAATTTTGACATCACAAACGACTTCTGGTGGCAGTGTAGACTGAAGTATGTAGGGAACATAGAGCCGTGGAAGAATTCATTTAGAGTTGTCAGGCAACTTCTTCTCAACAATGCAGTGTGAGATCTGGCACCTGGTTCATTTGATGGCCTTCATTTGTATTCTGACAGCGTTAAATTCCTCCTTGAAATGTGACAAACAGTAATACTACTAGCTACTTAGCAATTTCATGAAGTTGGCTTTAGATACCCCGGATAGGTTACATTTACATTTACATTTAAGTCATTTAGCAGACGCTCTTATCCAGAGCGACTTACAAATTGGTGCATTCACCTTATGACATCCAGTGGAACAGCCACTTTACAATAGTGCATCTAAATATTTTAGGGGGGTGAGAAGGATTACTTATCCTATCCTAGGTATTCCTTAAAGAGGTGGGGTTTCAGGTGTCTCCGGAAGGTGGTGATTGACTCCGCTGTCCTGGCGTCGTGAGGGAGTTTGTTCCACCATTGGGGGCCAGAGCAGCGAACAGTTTTGACTGGGCTGAGCGGGAACTGTACTTCCTCAGTGGTAGGGAGGCGAGCAGGCCAGAGGTGGATGAACGCAGTGTCCTTGTTTGGGTGTAGGGCCTGATCAGAGCCTGGAGGTACTGAGGTGCCGTTCCCCTCACAGCTCCGTAGGCAAGCACCATGGTCTTGTAGCGGATGCGAGCTTCAACTGGAAGCCAGTGGAGAGAGCGGAGGAGCGGGGTGACGTGAGAGAATCACCCAACCTCATAACTAGCTACCAAGAAGGCATTTCAGGCTATCAATCAAGTTAGTGTAGCCAGCTTGACTAACTGTCTTAGCTGGCATGCCTGTGGGCAAGGTTGCTAGACTTTAGAAAAACAAGCAATAACTAAATGTACTGAATCTTCTTTTACCCAGATGTTAGCAGAGATGCAGAGATTATTTTGTTTATTTAAGAAGAACCACAAGTCAGGGGGATACAGACAGCTCAAGAGTTATGCTTAGAGTTAAGCATAATGATTATGGCTCTAGATTGCAGGAAAAGCTATTTGAACATGTTTTTCAATTCTGAGATCACAGCATAGCCCCCTCTGGCCACCCTCACATATGTTGTGCCTTCTCATATTTTTGGGCTGCATGATCTCAGACATTAGTATTATTTCATTTAACTAGGCAAGTCATTTAAGAACATCTTCATATTTACAATGATGCCGTACCTTGGCAAACCCTCCCCTAACCTGGACCAATTGTGCTCCGCCACTCGGGAGCCATTGAACATGTACTTAGTGCCGAACAGGTAGATGGACACCAAAATAATATTTCTCTCTGCTCACAGCTTTTCTTCTATCCTTTCAGACAAAACTGGCACTCTTTTAAGAAGTAAACAGTTTTAACATGAAAGATGTCGCAGCAGCACACCACATCAAAGGCACCTAAAATCAATACCAAAGCCCCTCTCCTCGGTTCAGTGGCCGGCCTGTAAAGTGACATCTTGGATGTTGCTCTGATGTCCTCAAGTGTCACTTCTGACACATCGATATTTACTTATCGCTGCCCCATACACAACGCAGCGTGCGTGTTGGTTTGTGACAACTCAACAAATAGGCCTACTCTGTAACATAGTCAAGCCAAGGTGGCTCAAAAACGATTGGATAAATTGTATTTTAATTCTGTACCTGAAATCCACATTATTAGGGGACATTCACAGACTGTTTTCAGTTTGTGATGGAGCCGACTCCGGATTAGCGGAACCCCAGAGGTGGCGTCACAGCAGGAGGGGAGTTGTCCAGTTTCACACCTGATCCTCAAATTGGGAGAGGTGCGAACTGCGAGGGATGTGAATTACGGTGGTCGCTTTGATCCACGCTGCTAATAGCCGTGGGAGAATCTTCCCCACCGTCTGCCTTCCTGTCCAGTTTCCACTGATAATCTAGCCATGCTGTGGGTTTTTATTTGCAAGCATGAGGATTTTATGTGACCCTCTCCTCTTGCATTTTTAGGCAAATATTACGTGTTCTTTCTAATATATGCCATTTTCTATACTGCAGGGGGAAATGGAAATACTAAAATAGCCTACAGTGGTTGATATGCCTATTTTGAAATGGCACACATTCGAACGTGCAGGCCTAGGCTACTGAAGTGAGCATATGGCCAATTCAATCAGTAGCCCATCTGTGTGCCAGAGACTATAAACCCAGAACGCTCCGATTTAAACTCCAATTCAGCAGCTCTGCAAGTTAAAATGTCAAAATTACGTTCCTTGAACACCAAATAGAGGTTCGCTGAGAAACTATTTCCATTTACTCACTCCCATTACATACGGTATGTACATCCAAGAAAGGTCCAAAGATAAATGTACATACAACCGAAAAAATGCCTCTTCGGAGCGGTTGTAGACTTCCGACCTGTGCGTTTCCACATACGGAGTTTGGAGGTGCCGAATAGGCATTGTTTTAGGTTGCTTGTCAATTTTATATTTAGACCTTTTTGGAAGTACATACCGGTCATAACGAGAGTAAATTAAGATAGTTGCTCAGTGAAAATCCATACTTGGTGATCAAGGAACGTATTTTGACATTATAACGGTTGCAGAGCTGCTGAATGAGAGTTTGAATCGGAGCTTTCTGGGTGTCAGAGAGGTCTCTAACGCACAGATACTGGTTCAAATGGCCAATCATCTCACCAAAGGTCAATTTCTGTAACTGCTCAAGTTGTTCACACAAAGTAGGCCTACTTATTACCGAGGCCCTCTCAATTCTCAAATTAAGAGCGTGCCATTAATCATCTACCTAAATTAACCTAATTAATAAAGAACTAAAACCACGATGAAAGAGTTGCAGTGAAATTATAGGAAAATCATAAAATGGGCCTTTTCGGTTAAAGTTATAGCAGGTTGTGAACGTCAAAATAAGCACTTGGGAGTGGATCTCCTTCTTTATAGACAATAGGCTATTTCCACTGAAAGGTAATAACCACTAGGCCTAATATCCACAATGGCCTGCTTCCTGAATACACACAAACACGAAAAATGTACCCTAACATTTGGCATGAAATAAATACATGTAAATGAACCCCTACTTGATTTTATTACATTCGTCAAATTTTTGTGTTTTCATAAAGTAGCATAGAAAAGTGTGAATATATTGAAATCTTTAATTTAGAAACATTATCAACACAGCATATCCTTTTTTTTTCAGAAAGAGTAGCATAGAAAAGTGTAAATATATTGAAATTTTTCATTATTATTTTGAAACATTGTCAAGACAGAATAGAAAAAAAACATTTTTTAAATGTTATGCTTTATATTTGAAGAATAGACAGGAGTCTTGACAAATGCCTTCGACATCTGTTCCAATTGCTTTATGCCCGTGTAATAAACTACGCAGCTGTAAATGAGAACTTGTTCTCAACTGGCCTACCTGGTTGAATAAAGGTGAAATAAAAATAAATAAAAGTGCTTTGATTGCTATACAGCTCCAAGGCCAGCAAGCCTGATAACGCTACAGTCCCAGTCGGTATTCAGGTAATAATAAGAAATTCCCCTTGACCACCGCAACAAACTGACGAAAATCAACATACTTTCATATCGACCCTCATTGTAAAAGAGACAACTTCGTTGTCGATTTTTTGTTATATAACAAAAATGCTGAAAAGATGCTGTGTTGTTCAGTGTACATGTGTACATGCTCCCAGGTAAGGAACTAAATCCTATGAGAAGAGCCCTGTGGCTTCAGGCTATTCGGTGTGGGAGTCGGGGAAATGTGGGGACCTGGGGTCCATGTGGGCAGGGGCACAACTTTGGTTTTAGAAATAGGTGTGTGTATGTGGAGGGGAGGGGGGCTCATCTAAAGCTCATTTCCTGCATTTCTACACAATCCAATATGACCCTTCAGGGGTCACTTTTATTGTAAATAAGAATAGAATATGTTTCTAAACACTTCTACATTAATGTGGATTCTACAATGATTACGGATCATCCTGAATGATGAGTGAATAATGACGAGTAAGACATTTTAGACTGGGGCATTCAAACATATCTGTATCAATTCATCATCATCATCAATAGTGTCTCTCAGGTCTTCCTCACATTTTTGTTTGACATGTTTAGTGTCATTGGGAAAACCTCTATCAATTTTAGAGGTTTGTCAGACTCCCTTAAAATAGTTTCAAGCTTCTGGATTGTCCAGTTTGCTGCAAAGAGAGAATAAGAGCCAAAATATTATGCTTGGTCCGAAAATGTGTTCGGAGGCTCCGTATGGATGGTGTGACACAATTGCGAAGCATCCGAAGGCACGCAGAGGCCAAATTGCGCTCTGCACTGCATCACCGTTCACCTCTCAAATGTTGTAACAATGCAGATGGCTCCGTATAGTTCTGCATTGACACGATTGTTGACGGTAGGTGAGGGCGGGAGGTCCTGTATAAACACAAACTCACTTCCTTGACAACTTCCTTCACAACAGCTCTGCGCTGCTCTGCGAAGCGCAATAAGTATGAACGCCTGGACTTCTGCAGAGGCCGTGTCACCGTAAACTGTCACCGTAAATGCTGCACGGCCAATGCAGACATCAGAATGACTGTGCTGCACCTTTAAAGTGTAGCATCTGCAAAAGTTCACCTGAGGGTCGTCACAGACTGGCCTTCTCTGGTTGCCTGACCCTGCTGAGACCCCTGTCACCACCTGATCCTGCTCAGATGAGGCATGACAAAGAATGACCTTGGTATACCTTGATACATTATATTGTCCAAGAATAGTATCAATGGTTCAATCATTGAAATTACCATTATTCCCAGGTCCCAGACTGTAGCCTACCCATCACCTCAAGATAGAATGTTGTATCCATTCACTGGTTGTTATAATATACTGCAACAACAAAAAAATCACCTGAGCTCCGTAGACTGGCCTTCCCTGGCTGTCTGACCCTGCAGGGACACCTGTCACCATCTGATCCTGCTAAGACATGATGAGCATAGTGTTGTGTACTCACTGTGCACCATGACCGTGAAGCCTGTAACATTAGAGCTGTTTATACCAGGCCAGATAGAAAAGTAGGGAATTAGCTAAGGAAACTGACATAAATAAATAACGTAACATTGCTCTACTGACTAACAAAAGTTCACATTACACTTTCAAAAAACATCAGAATATCGGTCTTCAATTGTTTGGCTGCTGGTTTCATCGTTTGATTCAGGTCTAGTGTGATTGAGGCAAAAATAATAGCTAAAGTTAGTGAGCTCGTTAGCTAGCGAACGTTAGCCAACTTTTGGCTAGCTCAATTTATTTATGTTGAAACAGGACAAAACAAAGAGTTCAAAACATTTCCAAACACACAACAGCTGTTAGATACTGCTACCTGACAGATACAATAGATAGAGGCTAGAGCTGAACTGGCTGTGGTAGCTATTAGCTAGCTAGGTAGTTCAATCCCTTCAGACACAATTTCAGTCGAGAGGGGATGAAACATGTAACGTTAATGCATTAGCTAAGGCTGCATGTCAGTTACACTACTAACTCTAAAAAAAAATGTAACAGCAGTTGCCTTTCCAGCTACATCAGCCAAATAAAGAGTATACACAACACACACAGACAACAGCTGTTTCTACACGCTCTATGGTGTCGTGTGGTCCTAAATTAAACTGCCAAACAGCCTGCCCGACCGTTCTGAGGTGTGTGCATGGTCTTAAAGCACACCCATGCTGCTTTTTGTATCACAGTACAATGATAAAACTGGGCAGGGGACAAAAATGCAATTTCAGAAAGTGGGGTCATGCCCCCCGTCCCCAGTGAAAGTTGCACCCCTGCAAGTAGGTACACGTAGCTATGTGTGTGGCAAACATTTCATCACAGGTAAGCCATTTAGCCTGTTTAGTGTAGTCTGCTTAACTCCACTCACTACTTGTAGCTGTATAGTCTGTTTGTTTGGGTTGTTGGTCTTGGCGAGCTAGCTGTAACACTCACTCATGTGACTGCTAGCATCGTCATGAAAAGAGGCTTGAGGGAAGCCCTTACAATTTTACGTCTTTCTAAGTAGTGAGACTGCTCGGGAGCAGGCAATGTTGAAAAGTAATAGACATGTTGTACTTTCCTTAAATGTAGTTGTGTAATTGACTAAAACAAGTAGACAAGAAAATTGCGTTTGAAAAATGTCAAGTTTTCCCTCTGTCTAATAGGGTAACCTATATCCTCGGTATCCATACCGACTGGGGAAATGATTAGTGTTGTGTTTGGGAAAGCTGATCCTAGGACACTCTTTCCTCAAACGCGCAAACATTGCCGCATGAGAGCGATGCGCGTAAGTTTATGACAGAACACGGGGGACGTCTTATAGAATGCCAGCAAAAAAATACTATGTACATGTTGCTTATGAGTGCATTTCACACTACGTTTGGATTTTAAGGCTCGTATGAATGTCCTGTTTAATATTATGTTTGCGTCCTCATCGCAAATCAACTGCATTAAATGTAAAAAAAAATATAAAAAATGTTTAAAACACCACCAGTAAAATGGCTCCTTGCTTAGCTTTTGCTACAGCCTGTCAATGAGCGTTAGCATTCTAGCTAACAACTGCTGCATCAAAAATGTTTATTTTGCAAAGATCACAACCAAATATAAATTTTAGCGACTGTTCATTTAGAATTAAAACATAAATTGTAAGTGTATGAGAACCCAATAAAGTTATAAGTACTAAAAAGGTCAACCATGGCTATGTTGAATGGGCACAGATGGTGATGGCTTTCTTACTGCAGTCAAGAGTCACGCACATCTGTGCGTGATATCAGTGTGTCGTGTACTGGAAAGGGCTCTATGAGAACATTCAACCACAGGCTAGAAAGAAACTGGTGAAACAGAAAGCAACTTCTCTACAAGCCTCTTCTGCCACACCTTTTAGTCAGCCAACATAATAGAATAGAAATCCTGTAAGTGTTTTCAACAACAAACAGTTATCAACATCATCATGTTATATATTGGATATGCAACTAAATATTTTGCTGTGTGACCCTGAGTTTTATTTTGGGAGCACTGTGGGCCTAGGAAAAAAAAGAAAGAAAAGAAATTGATGTAATAATGCTTCGCTCTGACGTATTTTCCCGAGTGCCCTTAGAGTCATGGTTGCACCATTACCACAGCGAAAGCTTCCATTTCAATCAAGTGCCTCGGGTTTCCCCAAAAGCATCTTAACGTTAAATTCATCATTAGAACCATTAAGCGCCATGGTGCTAACAATGAACTTAAGTCTTAAGATTCTTTTGGAAAACCGGGCCTACGTCAAAAGATCTGAACCAGATTACCTGCGCAGCATTTTTATCTTCCCATAGCGGGTCGCTGGGACCGCATTTTACATTCATAAACCATGTCGTTATCCATTTGTTTACACTTCAGTCATGTTACCTCATTGGTTAGCTAGCTAACAACATGGGAACGTTACCAGTATATCCAAACATTTGGGGGCATAGAAAGAAAGGAAAAGGGATAGCTGCTTCAGGAGATCAGTGACAGTAGAAAATAATGAATGTCAGATCTTCTACCATTTTTGAAGAGACATTATAAAAGTTTCAATGTAATGCATCTCAATAGTGCTTTTACACAATGTAGAAACCTGATATTCCACACATTACGTTGTAATTTCGATGACAATTATTCCTTTCAACATTTTGCCAGGTTGCAGTTGATAAATGAGAACTTGTTCTCAACTGGCCTACCTGGTTAAATATTTTTAGCTTTTACAATACATTATTATCTTATATACATATTACATTATTTTCTAGGGAAAATCATGTCCCTCAAAAGTACCTTGAATTCATATAGGCCCAATATAGGCTGTATTACAATAAAACATGATATATTCTGGTGCTCCTACATTTCATGTGGTGCTCCTAACTTTTTGAAATTGGGAGCATCAGTGTTAAAATGTTGATGCTAGCCCCAGGGCTCTAAATTAACACAAATACAAGACTACTACGGTCAAAACGTTTTCAATGAAAACATACATTTCAATAAGTGAAAAAAAAACATTAATTTCAATAAATGAAAAAACAATTGATAGAACATGAACTGTGTTGTGGACACACTGTAACTCACTCTTCCTTTTACACACACACACACACACACACACACAATGAATTGACCAGGTGGGATGTAACAGTCTGTATGTTCCCTGGTCTCTCAGGCTGTAGAAGAATTTCAATACAGTTTAGTTTGTTGTAGAAAAGGTTTGTACCCGCAGGGTGCAAGCGGTACTAGGCAGTCTAATATGGGGCGGCAGGTAGCCTAGTGGTTAGAGCGTTGGGCCAGTAACCGAAAGGTTGCTGGATCGAACCCTCAAGCTGACAAGGTAAAAATCTTGTCGTTCTGCCCCTGAACAAGGCAGTTAACCCACTGTTCACCCGGTAGGCTGTCATTGTAAATAATAACTTGTTCTTAACTGACTTGCCTGGTAAAAAATTTTAAAAAATGGTCTTGTCAGGGACAGCTGAGGGTGGGACTTGGTGAATAATTTATGTCGCTTGAGAATGAGCCTTTTGCGGAGGTGATGCTGCTACAATTAACAGGGGCAGATTCAGGGGGTGGATGTGGCTGTTATGATCCAAGGCCAGAAGAGGGACAGGTGTCCATGTTAAAGGGCTCCTCGCCGGGCTTCCTGTAGGGGCTGACCTCCTCAGTCTCTGTGTCTCCCATATCCAGGCCAGGCTGCTCCTCAGACAACAACACCTCTGGAGTGTCCTCCTCACAGCCCACACTTAACAAAAAACAACACATTTCTGTTAGTTACTTTCAGACTTGCTTTTGACAAATGTGAATGGCTGCCTGTAGTGTAAAAGAGAGAGAGAAAGGAAGATAGAGTGATTGTGAGAACGAGAGCGGGGGGAAAGAGATAGAGAAAGAGAGCTCACCTTGGCATCCATGACCTTGGGCAGTCCTCTTCTCCTCATCCAGGGGTGGACCTCCCCCAGTTCTATCTGCTGCTCCCCGGTGAAGCACGGCTGGCTCTTCTGCATCACACGTAGCTTCTCTCGGTCTTCCCTAAGCACACAGTCGATGCCCCTGAGTAGACCAAGGAACATACACACTCGGTATACTGAACTATGTGACTTATATGACCAGGTGAAAGACATACAGTGCCAGTCAAAAGTTTGGACACCTACTCATTCAAGGGTTTTTCTTGATTTTTTAAAAACTATTTTCTACATTGTAGAATAATAGTGAAGACATCAACACTATGAAATAACACATCTGAAATCATGTTGTAATAAAAAAAAAAGTGTTAAACAAATCAAAATATATTTTATATTTGACATTCTTCAAAGTAGCCACCCTTTGCCTTGATGACAACTTTTCACACTCTTGGCATTCTCTCAACCAGCTTCATGAGGTCATATGGAATGCTTTTCAATTAACAGGTGTGCCTTGTTAAAAGTTAATTTGTGGAATTTCTTTCCTTCTTAATGTATATGAGCCAATCAGTTGTGTTGTGACATGGTAGGGGTGGAATACAGAAGATAGCCCTATTTGGTAAAATACAAAGTCTATATTATGGCAAGAACAGCTCAAATAAGCGAAGAGAAACGACAGTCCATCATTACTTTAAGACATGAAGGTCACTCAATGCGGAACATTTCAAGAACTTTGAAAGTGCAGTCGCAAAAAAACATCAAGTTCTATGATGAAACTGTCTCTCATGAGGACCGGCACAGGAAAGGAAGACCCAGAGTTAACTCTGCTGCAGAGGATAAGTTCATTAGAGTTACCAGCCTCACTCCTCTTTCTTTTCTCGTTAGAGACAGTTTGCACTGTTCTGTGAAGGGAGAAGTAAACAGCGTTGTACGAGATCTTCAGTTTCTTGGCAACTTCTCGCATGGAATAGCCTTCATTTCTCAGAACAAGAATAGACTGATGAGTTTCAGAAGAAAGTGCTTTGTTTCTGCCATTTTGAGCCTGTAATCAAGCCCACAAATGCTGATGCTCCAGATACTCAACTAGTCTAAAGAAGGCCAGTTTTATTGCTTTTTTAAATCAACACAACAGTTTTAAGCTGTGCTAACAATTGCAAAAGGGTTATCTAATGATCAATTAGCCTTTTTAAAATGATAAACTTGGATTAGCTAACAACGTGCTATTGGAACACAGGAGTGATGGTTGCTGACAATGGGCCTCTGTAGATATTCCATTTTAAAAAATCCTCAGTTTCCAGCTACAATAGTCATTTAACACACTAACAATGTCTACACTGTATTTCTGATCAAAATGTGATGTTATTGTAATGGACAAAAAAAAAGAAGCTTTTCTTTAAAAAAAAAAAGGACATTTCTAAGTGACCCCAAACTTTTGAACGGTAGTGTAGCTGATGTTGAACTGATTTTCAGGGTCCACTAGATATGATATCTGGAATAATTCAAAACTAGCCTTGAAGAAATCACACATTTTCTCTCAACCCACTTTGCCTGACAACTTGTGCAAGTGCCCCATCTTATACATTAGAACTGCAAGCCAGCAACAAAAGACCTCATACGCTTTCATCATCATAAGATGCATCACACAAACATACATAGATTTTTGGGATCTATTGTGGACATAAATCCAGCAGGTAAATACAGGGACAGAGTAGGTGGGAGTGGAAGGGAGTGGGTAGTATCTATGCGGTGCAATGTGTGCTGTGCAATGTATTTCCCAAAGATGCTGTGTTCCATCTGAAAAATGTGTAAATAAATAAACCAAATAAAAACCAACAAATATTTCTAACCCCAGCATTCATGGGCACTCATCATTTTGGGAAACATTGCACTAGGACTCATGCTCTGGGTAGAAGTTGTCTGTGGTCACAGATCTAGGATCAGTTTACCCTCCCCTTATCCTTCCCCTAAGCCCACCCCTTCAAAAATCCCAAACTGACCCAGATATGCATTCACAGACTACTTTCTCATATTCCAAGGCACATTGCGTGCCGCCTCTCTCCTGTCTCCTCCCACTCACCGGGAGGGCATCTGATAGGTCAGCATGACCTTGTCGTCAGCGTTGGCGGTGACTAACCACGGCGGATCCTGCAGTACATACTTGTCATATTGGCTTTCCTCTACCTCCATTGGCCGCCCCTCACTAGCGCTACCACCACTCCCGCCGCTGGAGTGCACTTTGACCTGCTGGCAGCTGTTCTGGGAGGAGTCCATGGTGCCAAAGTAGTTGCTGCTGTTGTTGTTGCTTGTGTGTCTGCTGCTTACTGTGGGGGTGAATGAACGCACAAAACAGAGTTAGGATCTCTTACCTCAGAAGCACCAGCGTGCTGGTCTCAAGTGCTTCATACATGAAGCAACAAACTGCTGGATGTAATGTCATGCTGCCATGTTAATGTCCTTCTATCTTGTGTTCGTTCTTGTTCTGCCGGCCTTGTTGATCAAATATGTAAACCCTCAAGGCAGTTACAGGAGTGAGGTTTGGTACAGTGGAAGTGACTGGTATATAATAGGAAAATAATTCTAACAAATGTACAATAAGGCTAGGGTAGGTGTGTGTACAGACCTGTGCCACTGCCAGATACTCCGCTAGCTGACGTTCCACATCCCAACGTTCTGCTGTTATTAGACATTCTGCTGTTAGACGTTCTAGCTGAGGTTCCGCAGGCATTAGAGCTGAAACCCATGGACCCTGAAGTGCCTGAGCTGGTGCCTGAACGAGAGTCTGAATGGAGCAGGATGTCCAGCAGGTCACTCGATGATGAATTGACATCGCTATGGTTACCGTTGCCCGGCGAGCCCACCTGCAAGACAGAAGTCAAAGGATAAGGTCAACAAACAGAAGCTCCACTTTCAAGTCGTATTGCTCCCTCTCTTCGGGCATCAGTCCCATCCTTTGTTTTTTTGCAAATCTCACTTCTCCCTCAAGGTCTAAGAAGCGACTCAGTCATATTTATTTAACCTTTATTTAACCAGGAAAAGCCCATTGATACCCAGAGTTTCAAGGGAGACCTGGCCAAGAAGTCATCAACAATCAATACATTACATAATTAAAACATACAACAATGTGATCCAGCCTATAAAAAAAAATCATTTACACTCCTCTGTAACAGAGTCTCCCATCAATATTTTAAATTAATTCAGTGGCACTAACATAGTTCGATGAAGCATGGATTGTAGATTATTCCATGCGTCTGGGGCACAAGAAGAGAAGGCAGTCTTGCCTCATACTGTGAATGTCCTGGGGACTTTAAGTAGCAACCTGTCACGAATTCCGCCGAAGTCGGTCCCTCTCCTTGTTCGGGCGGCGTTCGGTGATCGACGTCACCGGTCTTTTAGCCATCGCCGATCCACTTTTCATTTTCCATTTGTTTTGTCTTCTACACACCTGGTTTCTATTCCCCAATGACATGTTCATTATTTAACCCTCTGTTTCCCACATGATAGTGTGCGTGTTTATTGATTGTTCATGTCGGTTCTTAACGGCTGGTTATTGATTGCCGGGTTATGTATTTACGCCCGTTATTTTCGAGTGACCGGTATTTCTCCGCACCTTAAGTATTGTCTGTGTACTGGTGCTGTCGTGGGATGAAATACCTTGTACACTCACCTCTGCTTTCCTGCGCCTGATCTCACTGCACCAGTTACCCACCACATGACACAATCACCTAGCAGACCGGGTATGGTAACTGCTGTTGGTGAAGGAGATCAGAGTATAGAGGTAAAGAGGGAGTTTACCAAAAAGGGCTTTGTAGATGAACACATACAAATGTATCTTTATGCTCATATAAAGTGAGGTCCAACCTACCATTTGGTACAATGGTGAGTGAGTGACTTGGCATTTGTAATAAAGCGCAAGGTTGCATGGTAAACAGAGTGCAGTCTCTGTAAGACGGAGGAGGTTGCATGGTAAACAGAGTGCAGTCTCTGTAAGACGGAGGAGGTTGCATGGTAAACAGAGTGCAGTCTCTGTAAGACGGAGGAGGTTGCATGGTAAACAGAGTGCAGTCTCTGTAAGACGGAGGAGGTTGCATGGTAAACAGAGTGCAGTCTCTGTAAGACGGTGACTTGTTGCATGCAACCTCCTCCATAATCAATTACAGAGAGAAAAGTGGCCTGAACAAGCTTCTTTCTAGCCATAAGCGGGAAGAAAGCCTTATTACGAAAAGAAAAACCCAATTTCAATCTAAGCTTCGTCACAAGATAATCCACATGAACTTTAAAGGACAACTGGTCATCCAACCAAATACATAGGTATTTGTAGGATGACACTTTTTCAATGGAAAAAGCCACCAGATCCTCACTGAACTTCTGGAGAGAGTTTGCTGCACTGAAAGTAAAGGGGCTGAATAATTTTGCACGCCCAAATTCAGTTTTTTATTTGTTAAAAAAGTTTGAAATATCCAATAAATGTCGTTCCACTTCATGATTGTGTCCCACTTGTTGTTGATTCTTCACAAAAAAATACAGTTTTATATCTTTATGTTTGAAGCCTGAAATGTGGCAAAAGGTCGCAAAGTTCAAGGGGACCGAATACTTTCGCAAGGCACTGTACACCCACACAGATACACTCACACACACCTACTTCTGGCACTAATTATTTTGACTAAATACTGAACAATTTAAACATTTGCCCCCCAATCGACACATCCCCAATACTCATGTAAATATTGGACTATAAATTGTGCCTTCCTGTATTATACTTATGCTAAAAAAAATGATTCTATTCTACTGAACTATTTACTTTATGTTCGTATTCTTATCTTTTACTATTTCTTGCGTTGTGGAGAAAGAACCTGCAAGTAAGAATTTTGTTGGATTGCACATACCATGTGTATCTCGTATGACTTGAAAATGAGTATCATACCTGCTGAAGCTCCTTGACCTTCTCCATGGCTTGGCAGACCATGCTCCCTCCATTCATGTTGACGGTGTTATTCCCTGGTGTGCCAACGGAGGGCACCACCACCATGCGGTCCTGTCTCTCCAGGGAGCACCACATCTCCTCCAGCTGCAGGGGCGAGCTGCACCATGATTGGACCACTGGAGGGGAGGACGCTTGGTCCCTGCCGCCCATGGTCCCATGCGGGGAGCAGCGAGACTGGGTGGTTTCCCCAGGTGGCTTGGGAGCCTCCATGGGCATGGAGAGTGGGAAAGGCTGGGCGGGGATCGGGAAGGCCGTCAGTAGGGGAAAGGCCTGTGGCTGAGCCGGGAAAGGAACATGAGCAGGTAAGGTGAGGGATGTCTGTGGGTGGAAGGGCTGTGACTGAGAGGGGTAGCCGGCTTTCTCGGCCTGGTAGAAAGGCTGCTGTCCTGGAGCCCCGCTTCCCATTTGAGGGAACATGCAGCTGGGGAAAACCAGAGCCACCACGGGGGTCACCATGGGAGTAGAGAAGGGCGAGGGCTGGATGTTTGGTGGCTGGCATTGGGGATCCTGGTTGCCCTGGCAGTCACCAAAGCCTGCCAATGAATTCTCTGGGCGGGTAGGCATGGTGCCAGCCATGGTGCCCGCCCCAGGGTAGACCTGGAGGGGGTAGACTGGCACCACGGTGGGGTAAGCCAGGGGCAGCAAAGTGGACTGGGAAGTGTTGGAGGGGGACCAGGAGGTCTGGTTGAGGCCCTGGTTGAGAAGGTGGGGTCGGGGCTGCGGCTGTCTTCTCCTATGAGACACGGAACTGTCGGACGACTCGTTCTGTTTCACCCTCTTAGACTTGGTCTTCTTGTTGCGCCCACTTCGACGGGCAGCGGGCTCGTCCTGCGTGCATGGACGCACAGCGGGCAGAGCTAGAGAAGGGGACAGCGAGGGGAAAGGGACAAAAAGAGGGTGTGATTACATCATGTATTTGACAGTGAGAGGTTGAGTGTATTAAGGTACTGTGTGAGTCTGTGTTGAATTGCACTAGCCCAAGTCTAACGACCTATACTGAGTTTGTATTGTAATGTGTGTAGAACATGTTTGCTACTGTACCATCAGCGGCGCCCTGTCCCTTCTGGCGCTCCAGGTATTGGGAACAGTTGGCCTGGAAGGCCTGGACTCCCCTCTGTTCCCTGAAGCGACACAGGAAGGTCTGCTCCTCCTTCACGGTGTGGGCTACTAGGACCTGTTTGGTCAGACCGAGCTTCTTATAGGGCTCCCTCTCCAGGCTGGGAGGTGAAACAGCATTGGGGGGAGGCCCAGGAGTCTGGCTGCCCCACTCCACCTCAACCCGAGCCACAGATACATCTACGATGATCTCTGTACAGGGAAAAACAGACAGAGAAACAATTATACAACATATACATAAAACACCCAACTGCTCAGGACATACAGAGATGAGACGGTGTAATACCCTTAGCAAAATTGATAAACATATATACATTAATATTCATTACAGGGAAGCAGAGATGCAGAGAGAATGGTATAATGCACAGCACATTTAGACACATAGCTTTGGTGTAACATACATCATGGTATAGTCTTGAGGAACCAGACGACTGTGAATCTCTGAATATAGTAAAATACATCTGATACATTACACAACATCAAGCTACATCCATACAACACACACACCCATGTACGTACGTACGCACGCACGGACCCACACAGTCCCCACCACCACAAACTGAAGACCAAAAAGAGTAGAACAGAAGAGTAGAATGAGACATGTCAATGTCCCTGTAGTGTATACCTGACCCGGGCTGCAGTTTCTTATCTCCTACATGCACGACGGTGCTGCTGTAGCTACACTGGCTTGCTACTGACACCACGCTCTCGGCATTGCCGCACGGTGGCCCTGCGAGGGCCGCCAGGGAGGAGCCCACTGCCCCTGTGGCGGAGGTCGTAGCGTCTGTCGTTATGTCTGCGATGACGTCATGCACAGGGGTTAGACCAGGCTGATGCTTAAACAGTGCAGGGTCTGCCAGGGTGACAGGGAGAGACTGAGGGAGGGTGACTTGGAGAGTCACATGTAAAGTCCCATAAATGCAGATTATAGAGAGATAGACAAAAGAGAGTTTGGCTGTGTCTGATTCAGTTGGTGACCTGTCCAACAGAGCCTTGGTGAGACTGATAGTCTTTCAACTGAATGAGTCTTTAAACTACATGAGTATTTAAACTCAATGAGTCTTTAAAAATAAGAGTCTTTAAAAATAAGAGTCTTTAAAAATAAGAGTCTTTAAACTACAGTGGACAAAATATAAAACGCAACATGCAAAAACTTAAAAGATTATACTAAGTTACAGTTCATATAAGGAAATCAGTCAAAATTAATAAATTAGGCTCTAATCTATGGATTTCACATGACTGGGAGTACAGATATGCATCTGTTTGGTTACAGATACCTTTTTTAAAAAGTAGGGGCGTGGATAAGAAAACCAGTCAGTATGTGGAGTGACCACCATTTGCCTCATGCAAAGAGCTGATCATGCTGTTTATTGTGGCCTGTGAAAAGTTGTCCCACTCCTCTTCAATGGCTGTGTGGAGTTGCTGGATATTAGCGGGAACTGGAACACGCTGTCGTACACGTCGATCCAGAGCATCTCAAACATGCCCGACGGGTGACATGTCTGGTGAGTGTGCAGGCCATGGAATAAATGGGGCATTTTCAGCTTCCAGGAATAGTGTACAGATCCTTGTGACATGGGGCTGTGCATTATCGTGCTGAAACATGAGGTAATGGCAGAGGATGAATGACACAATGTGCCTCAGGATCTTGTCACGGTATCTCTGTGCATTCAAATTGCCATCGATAAAATGCATTTGTGTTCGTTATCTGTAGTTTATGCTATGGGGCACTCTGTTCACCATGGGGCACTCTGTTCACCATGGGGCACTCTGTTCACCATGGGGCACTCTGTTCACCATGGGGCACTCTGTTCACCATGGGGCACTCTGTTCACCATGGGGGCACTCTGTTCACCATGGGGCACTCTGTTCACCATGGGGGCACTCTGTTCACCATGGGGGCACTCTGTTCACCATGGGGGCACTCTGTTCACCATGGGGGCACTCTGTTCACCATGGGGGCACTCTGTTCACCATGGGGGCACTCTGTTCACCATGGGGGCACTCTGTTCACCATGGGGGCACTCTGTTCACCATGGGGGCACTCTGTTCACCATGGGGGCACTCTGTTCACCATGGGGCACTCTGTTCACCATGGGGCACTCTGTTCACCATGGGGCACTCTGTTCACCATGGGGCACTCTGTTCACCATGGGGCACTCTGTTCACCATGGGGCACTCTGTTCACCATGGGGCACTCTGTTCACAACGTCGACATCAGCAACCCGCTCGACCATACAACGCCATACACGTGGTCTGCGGTTGTGAGGCAAGTTGGACTTGTTGCCAAATTCTCTAAAACAATGTTGAGACAAATAAGCTTTTCGTGCATATGGAACATTTCTGTGATTGTTTATTTCATGAAACATGGGGCCAACACTTTACATGTTGCGTTTATATTTTGTTCAGTATAAAGGAGTTTAAATATAAATACTGATATTTTGATAAATTGGTATGTGTATGTGGAGCCAGACAGAATCTGCAGGGTGTTTTCCAACCAACACATTTTCAACGTTGTCACACTATATCTGTGACTATTAATCTAGCAGTATTATTTGTTTTAAATTCAATTAATCCCACAGGTATATTTAATTTGAATTAGAAGTTTGCAGGTTCCATCTAGAATGAGACATCTAATTTAAGTACAAATCACACCGGAGCCAAAGGTGTCAAAATGTTCGCGTGAGAGTAGAGAGCGTCAATACACATTAACGCGTATGCCAATTTAATTGTCACAATAATCCATAACAAACAGTCGTATTTGTTACGTTCGCTATGTAGCCCTTGTGAATTATTGTTATGTTCCTTATGACTCACCTTATATGTCCTACGGGAGCCACCGTACCTGCCTGCTCGAAACAGTTGTTATGTTTGGTCAAGAACGTGAGGTCAGGTGTAGCTAATACACCCGATGAGTTTATAAAGAATTTCGCTTGTCTCGTTCTTTCTACGTCGCAGTATTCTCTCTTAGCCTGCCTAGGCTTTATGCCTGTGATCAAAATCAACACAAGTAGGTATAACGTTATTGTTTTCAAATATGTATTTTTGGCACTGGCCGTATTGTTGTTATAGTAACGACCCATTATCAACACTTAAATAGACATGTCACAAATCCAGACGTAACAATGCACAAACAAGTTTATTTTCTGGCAATTTATCGGCTCATTTTACTAGCAATACTTCGTGTAGACGTGAGAAAAATAGATTTGCTTTCTAATTTAACGCGCGGTCCGTCTGTGTTCTCTCACTCACAACCTTGCATTCTAATTCCGACTGGTAAAAAAAAATAGTGGTGTAGAAGAGTTCACTTGCAATATAGGATACATTCAACTGTAGCAATAATACCGAAGTCAATTGTTGAACATCTTTTATTAATGGAGTGATAAAGTAAAAATAGATTACGACCAGTGGTAGAACGTACCTTCAGATAATTGCATGGGATTGTCCCCTCCTTTCTGCTTGTCCTCATCTGAGGACATAGTGTTGTCAGAAGAGTGGCACCTCCTCTTCATAGTGATGGGAACATTACAGCCATCTAGATATCTGCCCAGAGAGGGAGAGAGATGCACACAGAAGGATGAAAGACGGATTTACTTTATATCTTAATCAAAAACAATAGCCCGTGATGTAACTACTACCATGTCAATGGGTAGCAGTAAGTACATACAGAATAAGTAACAGTCTCCTTTCCACCTATCTACCCAGAAACAATGCCCATAACAGGACAACTAGATTAATAAACAAAAGACCCAAGACTATAAATAGGCTAGATGACCAGAGAGATGTACAGATACGTGATTAGCAAGATGAATAGGTGACTAGTTAGTAGTTGTTCTGACCTGATGACACTGTCCAGACAGCTGATCTGTTGGTAGGAGTAGACCGTCTGGTCGTTGAAGGCCAGCTGCTCCTCCTGTACTGCAGTCCTGCTGCTGCTGTCCTCCAGGCTCAGCCCACTGACCCCAGCACTGACCCCACTGTCCCTCCAATTCAGAGGGGCCACAGGGGCTGCGGATTCCTTGGAACGCACCCCTGCTGGACTCTTCTGGAGGAACTCTGCTGAGGGAAAAGGGAGTGTGTCAAGACTGGGATGGGCATGGATTTGTACATTCTGTATACGCCAAACTACACCCATGAACTACACCCATGGATATGTGTGTTGTCTACATCTCTTCCAACACACAGAAGTGCATTCATATCTGTACATCCACACATATGTACACTCCACAGTTCACATTATCCAATGCACATGCGAACATATCTCTATGCTTCCTGCAGACTGTAAACATTTCTGTGCTGGTTTGCTTGTTTGACTTACTGCCAGGGCTCTTCTTGGTCTCAGGCATGGCTGAGGAGGAGGCTTGGTAGATCTGCTGTTCCTGACTCTTCTGGAGGTGGATACCTTTACAGATCTCCTGGAATGACCTCTGCTGTGGAGGAGAGAAGAGACATGTTCACTATCACGGAGAGGTAGAAGAGAGTGAGAGCGAGTGATAAGACAGGGAAAAGAGTGTGACAGAGAGGGTACTTACAGGTTTGGCCCAGCTGCTCTCCCCCTCCTCCTCGATGTGTGTCCTGCTTGGGCTGCCCTCGCTGGTCATCACCTGAGATGCTGCAAGGTGGTCGTTGCTTTCCACACTACCGTAGCCACTGGAGCTAGTGTTGTGCACCGGCTGTAGTAGCAATCTGTGGATCTGCTCAGTGATCTCCTGGACTTCAGAGTCCATAGTCTCCATGAGGGCAGGGAGCGGGGACACAAACACATCCTCATTCACCGGGCCTCTAGAAGTGGGAACAACTACATGATCCTTATTCAGTCATACAGGCTTCTTATATTAGAGATTTTTCTTCTGTCTATTTCACAAAAAAAAAATGTGCCAAGATAACACAATATAGTGCTGAGCAGAGAGTAGTGTCAAGATAGAAAACATTGTGCTGGGCAGACACTCACATGCGGACTTTGTGCCTCCCGATAACGAAGGAGACCTTGCGGCTCCAGGGGTTGACGAAGCTGGACCAGCTGGTGTCGACGATGACGTACTCTCCGTTCCGCGTGCAGAACCTGATGGGGGAGTGGTCGAACGGCTGGCCAGCGTACTGAAGGACTATGGGTAGGAGAGAGGACATAGATGTCAGCAAAAGACGGAGTAACGCTAAAATGGAATATATTCTATTATTAAAGGGTCATACAGTGTGTTGTATGCAGTCCAGAGATAGAATAGCACTACGTTAATTAAGTAGTATGTTAGAAAGTGTGTTCGAGTTTCTCTTACTCTTCTTGTGAATGGCCAACATGACAGGCCTGTCATCGGGATGCATGAGAAGAAGGACTGGGGTGCCAATCAGATCCTGGGGGAAGTACCCAAGAAGTGGAACAGCTCTGAAAGACAAAAAACAATCACTTTGTGAGTCAGCCTATAGGTTTCATAAAAGCACTGTACTCTTCTGTCAGATAAAAACAAAAGTGTATGGGAAGAAAAGTGCAAATGTGTCTCACCTCTCATCCACATCCTGGAACACACAGCTAGGAGTGTGTGTGGTGGTGAAGATGCGCTTGTCACTAGGGATTCTGGGAGCTGTAGGCAAAATGAAAACACTACTGTTCCCACACACTATATTTCACATATACCTATTTCACTAATATACACTACTGAGGATGCGGTTTCAAAAGTATTCAAACAGTCACGACTCCGGCATTGTGACGGCATTATCATTGGTCCTTACCCTCGTATCCGGAGTGCACCTTCTCAGCCACTAGGAGGCAGCAGAACTGGTCCTCAGAATGGACCTTATCCTGCACCTTCATCAGGTAGGGGGTCATACAGAATGGGTAGTACTGCAGGTCCCCCTCACACTCCTTACCCCCACTACAGAACACAGGAGAGAGAGGACAAAGTCAGCAAGTCACTAAAAGCAGCAACAAAACCATGAAAATATAGTGTCCTTATGATTGTCAGCTGTGTTAGTGACTCACTTCATTAGCATTTATTTCACAGATTGAGTTGCTGCTTGGGTGTTTTTCTGCCTCTTGGGGGCAGAGTTGAGCTGTAGATCTACTTTAACGGCTAGTGTGTGTGTGCGTGTGTGTGTGCATGTAAATGTGTACGTGTGTGTCAGAGAAAAGAGCGAGAGCTTCCTATTTATGAAACCAGCCGAGAATCCAACTAATTTAAACTGGAAAGAGGGAATGAATAGAAACATGGAGAGCAGCTGACTCACGGACGCAGCCACACACACACACACACACCTGATCCGACAGAAGAACGATTTTTCCTGCATGCAGTCCGACCGGGATGACTCTGAAAGGGGAGGAGGGATGGGGATGAAAATGGTTTTAATTCAAAATATGTCTACTTTATTGGCTCAATGCTGACCCTCTTCATTCAACTGAGATACTATTTCACGAGCCACATCAGCTTTCAACAACACACCTATTCAGAGAAATTTACAAGATGAATACAGGACAAAGATATGATCAATTTAGAGTAGGAGAGAAGATCGGTGTCTTATCTGGTGCCCTTGCTTCAATGCATACACTATGTATGTTTTCCAAGCTCTGGTTAACCCCCTGTATTGACTGGTTTCGCAGGAATCTGTAATTGATTTGATTAGGGTGGGGACGACTAGACTCTTATACAGGTACATTCATGTTTTACTAGCAACGGCTTCGCTTGTGCTGTTTGAAATGGATTACTTTTCTGATCATTATAACTACATGGGATTTGACTGAAGAGTGTCTCGAGAAGCGCTATATATTTAAAATGGGACAGGCGGACCACTCTTATAGCCAGGTTTAATGGGTAAACAAGCATGTTCTCTTTTTCCATCCTACCATATGCCTTTAGTGCATGTGTGATGTAGCTCTGTTGTTCTCCTGTCTAAAACGGTTCATAGACGGTCTATAAGAGGTTATAAGTTAAGGAGTTTTCGCTACCTTCTCCAGGAGGGCAGGTGGTATGGCATGTTTAGAAGTGTTTAGATTGTCTATAAGTTGTTATACGCGCTCGTAGAGGGGTCATTACCTGCTCCGGTGCACATGCTCCAGGAGGGCAGGCGGTAGCGCGTGGTGAAGCTGTAGAAAACACTAACGTCCTGGGGAGTCAAGAACTCCACAAACTTGGCATCCTTGAAGATGCCCCGTTTACAGTTGAGGATGGAGGCGGCCTGGTCTGAGATGTAGACAATATTTCCCGTGATCAGAGATACAGCTACAGCAAAGATGTCCTGGAGGGACACAGAGGCCCATGTGAGAAACTGGCATATACAGTACACGGACAGCTGCAAGTTTGGATTACTCATACGTTACTACATCACTGGGATATCTGATCTGTTGTTGGTCAGACACCATGTCAAATTGGGACGGATGGCATGGATGTGGTAGGCATAAACTCGTGGCTGTTATAGTGTTAACTAAGCATTACTGTTGGGTTCCATTTGTTTTTGAGGATGTATTCAAGGAAATGTTTTTTTTTGTGTGTATTCAGAAGTAATACTGTACTACTAAGGAATTTACATTGTTTTTGAGGGTGTACTCTGAGGTGATGCTGTCTATCTCCTCGATGGTGTAAGAGGACACTTCCAAGCCTGATGGCTGACTGTCATTGGTCATCAGCAGTTGGTAGTACTCCTCATTGGCTGAAACACAACACAAACACACATTGGTTTCCTTGTTGGACTTTTAAGACACATTCATAATACAATAAACTATAATGTAATGATGTTAAATTCCTAATCTTCTCATATGTTCAGGACTGCCACCCAGAATGATGTGCGGTTTGGTTGTCTCTTACCTTCCACCTGTTTGACGCAGCGCAGTGCGTATTTCAGGGTGTTTAGGGAGCTGGACTTGTTGCCTTTGTTCCTCTTGTCAGCAGGCAGGAGATGTCTGAGCTGCTTGGCGGTCCTGAGCAGCTCCTTCTGGGTCTTGGTCTTAGCGGACTCCTCACTACTGCAGCCGCTGGTGGAGGGGTTGTCCTGCTCAGAATCCAGCAGGCTGAATGCATTGGAACTACTGGGAGGAGATGGGCTGTGGGAGTTAGAGCGACAAGCGAGATAATTATTAATAACACATTTCTATTAGAGAATTGTTTCACGCCACTAGAATTACATTGTTGCAAGCCGAAGCTACACTGTAACAAGTCTTCTACCGAGCTGTATACTTTTGAAAAACAATAAAGGGACTGAAAGTAGGCTTGTTATTGTTGATGTTTCAGCTACAATGTCTTTTTCTTGAAAGGTAGCCTCGACTGAGGTTAACAAGAAAAGGTCTACTTTCAATCATATTGTTTTTGTTTTCAAACGACACTGAGGCCTTTCATTAAAATGCTATTCCTCTCTTGGACAACAACAGGTGAATTGCGTTCATTGCAGGCTAAAAGTTTCTCTTTCACAATATCCGATTGAAATACATCCATTGAACACTGAAATTACATTTCAAAACAAAGTCTGAGTTTTTCATGAAATTAATGAGTTAATTTATTTGCACAGCTGCTACAATGTCTTGGAGTTCTCTACTCTTTTTGGGTTCAAGAGAGTGCAATGCTACAATGGTACATGGACACCAGAGCACTTTCGTAGGAATCTGTAATTGATTTGATTAGGGTGGGGACGACTAGACTCTTATACAGGCACATTCATGTTTTACTTAGCAACGGCAGTTATCATTATAACTGCATGGGATTTGACTGAAGAGTGTCTCGAGAAACACATTTAAAAATGGGACAGGCGGACCACTCTTATAGCCATGTTTAATGGGTAAACAAGCATGTTCTCTTTTTCCATCCTACCATATGCCTTTAGTGCATGTGTGATGTAGCTCTGTTGTTCTCCTGTCTAAAACGGTTCACAGACGGTCTATAAGAGGTTATACTTTAAGGAGGGCTTTTCACTTCCTGCTCCAGGAGGGCAGGTGGAATGGCATGTTTAGAAGTGTTTAGATTGGTGTCATATTGTGTCTTTGGGGCACAGAGTGGCCCATGCCACGTGTGCGTTTATTGTGGTTGTGAGAATTTGCAGTAAGTAGGAGCCATTGTGCGTTTTTGGGCCACGAGCATTAGCTTACAGGCTTCGCGAGAGCGCTACTACATCCAAAGGCTATAAACTGCCCCCTTAAGGCAGCCAACTCTTCGTATATAACTCAGGTGTGTTTAAATAACTAGCTTAAGTAGCTGAGAATATAAAGCGGCTTCAGAAATAGCCTCTCTAAGCGCCAATACAGATCTAATTATATCGAACAGTTCAATTACATAAAAGAGCTGTTGATAGTATCAACGGCATCTGCTATTGGGATCAACAGATTGGTTTGGCATTAGAGTGGCAAGTTAATGGTGAATTATAGAGGTTGTTAATAATAGTATAGGCCTCCTAATGATAAGAATAGGCCTCCTCACTGTTAAAGTGGAGCCCATAGGAACATACTGTATTGTCACAGAGGTGGGAGGTGGACGGGAAGGAGGAAGCGGGGGACAACTTCACCATATGTCTCAGTTCTTATCTGCCATATCTCAGCAAAGAATGACCCTGATAACTGTTTGCTTTCATTGCCAATTTTACGCAATCAAGATGTGCGTCCTCTGAAAAGAGTGTTCAAGGTGATTTCAGCCCAGTTGCTGAGGAACAAGGAGAGAAAGGGGGGGTGACAAGAGTGTCATCAGGATGAAGTGCTGCCATTCAGGGTCCTAATTGGAGCCACTCCATTGGCAGCTTCTTTAGTTTCTCACTGGGGTCCATCATTACTTTCTATGGGCTTTTCACTGCTCTCTGTGAGGGCCTCACTTCACTATGGAGCAGGCTGCATGGGCACCACGGGAAAAGACACCACAGGAAAAGAGGTGAGTGGTGGGTGAGAGACAGGGCGCCGCTGTGCATCACATACATCTATTATCTAGGGCATGTCAACTCTGACGCCGGGACAAGTGGAGGTACAGAGTAGGGATGTGGGCCAGCATGTGTCAACAGAGAGGAAGAAAGAGGGATGGGTCTCTAGAGCTTCAGAATGGGCTGCTAGTGACAGTCATATTGATGCCAACTTACCATACGTCCTAAGGAGAGAACGGGGACACCCAACAGAGGACACATGGTTTTGTACACGCATATGTGGGATATGTGATAACGTACGTTGTCGGATCAACTAGCACGGTCGACTGTATATTCTACTGGGCTGCCATCGATTTAGGAAATAGGACCTACGACTGGACTGGTAAAACTTAGTAATGGTAAAACGTAGGAATGGTAAAAAGGTACCCATAAAGAAACGTGATCTACTCTAACCCCACCCACAAACCACTTAAACCCCCCACTGACCTCTTGCTACCCCCAGACGACTCCAGGAGAGCGGAGTCCTTGCTGTTGCCGTTGGAGCTACCTGTCGACTCGTTACCATGGCTCTCGTTTCCATGGCTTCCGTGGCTCTCGTTGCCGTGTGACTCGGTCTCGCTCCCGCTGGATCCACTGCTCTTCATCTCCACGTCGTCGTGGCGGGAACGTGAGCAGACGTTCTTACGCCGGATGCTGTCACTGCCCTCTGAGGCAAGACCCAGGTCTGGACCACCCTGGCCGTAGCTGCTCATACGATGGAGCTGGGCCATGGAGCTGCACGAGGGGGCCCCCCTGGGCATGGAGCTGCACGAGGAGGCCCCCCTGGGCATGGAGCTGCACCCCAGGTCTGAATCCTCTGACATTAGGGAGGTGTGGTGTGTTGAGGGTTTGACACCAGAGATGTGCTGGGTAGAGAATGGAAGAAGCCAAACCCAATCACACCATCATCTGCAAGACGCTGGAGAGAATGGGTGGATTAGAGGCCGAGAGTTCTGTAAATGAAGAGAGGAAAAAGAGGGTCAGTTACGACTTCAAACAATAATAAAACCCTTTAGGAAAACCTTGTAAAATGAAATAAATCCCTGGAACAAAAATATTATTAGATACAGTAGATTTCCCTTTGAAGCTGTCAGACAAAAAACACAGACAAGTGTTTGCCCCTGTCTGCTGCCCTTCCCACAAAAGTGCTAGCTTTTTTTTAGACATCGAAGCTGTAGTACATGACCTTTGAAATCAACCCAGGGGAGGACCAGGCCAGCGGATGGTCCATCAAAGTGGATCCACCCAATAGTGCTCCCTACTGGGATCGCCGCCTGCCCTTTCTCCCATCTCTGGGGGGCTAAGTCCCCTTCAAAGGTTGAAGCTTTATCTTGGCTAGACAGTGCTAGAGTTAGCCCAGCTCAGTGTACAGTGCTGTACAAACAGGTAGTAGTCGAAGCGGCTGCTCCTGCTCTGTGGAGGAATGGGCACGTTGCCAGCCAGGAGTCTATGAGATGTCAAGTAATTTAACGACTGACTTTAACCGGCTATTAGTTATATAACAGAAAGCATTACACAGCAGCTAGTCAGGACTCATTATCTGACTTTAATTTGAATACTCAAATACAACTCAGAATACCTTAATGGTATTGGATTAGAAGTCAATTGAACATACTGGATTCAATTCCTCTGTGTTGGGAACAGGACAAGTGCTGTTGTCATCATAGGACAATTGTTATAGAACAAGGTTGTATGTTTACTGAAATACCCAACACTCAGACCCATTTTCTTCACAATATATTTTACTCAACTCCAGCCACTTTAATAATGTAAAACATGTATCACTAGCCACTTTAAACAATGCCACTTAATATAATGTTTATATACCCTACATTACTCATCTCATATGTGTAACGGCCGTCGTCGGTGGAAGAAGGTGAGGACCAAGGGGCAGCGTGGTAAGTGTTCATGATTTTTAATATAATCAAAACTGAACACTAAACAAAATAACAACTAGGAAGAATGAACAAACGAGACAGTCCTGTCTAGTGATGACACACAAAACAGAAAATAGAAAACAATCACCCACGAAACACAATAGAAAACAGGCTACCTAAATATGGTTCTTAATCAGGGACAATGATTGACAGCTGCCTCTGATTGGCTCTACACGGACAAGTCCTGCCCTGGTTTAGATCTTATCTGTCGGAAAGATATCAGTTTGACTCTGAATGGTTTGTCCTCTGACAAATCAACTGTAAATTTCGGTGTTCCTCAAGGTTCCGTTTTAGGACCACTATTGTTTTCACTATATATTTTACCTCTTGGGGATGTTATTCGAAAACATAATGTTAACTTTCACTGCTATGCGGATGACGCACAGCTGTACATTTCAATGAAACATGGTGAATCCCCAAAATTGCCCTTGCCAGAAGCATGTGTTTCAGACATAAGGAAGTGGATGGCTGCAAACTTTCTACTTTTAAACTCGGACAAAACAGAGATGCTTGTTCTAGGTCCCAAGAAACAAAGAGATCTTCTGTTGAATCTGACAATTAATCTTAATGGTTGTACAGTCGTCTCAAATAAAACTGTGAAGGACCTCGGCGTTACTCTGGACCCTGATCTCTCTTTTGAAGAACATATCAAGACCATTTCAAGGACAGCTTTTTTCCATCTACGTAACATTGCAAAAATCAGAAACTTTCTGTCCAAAAATTATGCAGAAAAATGATTCCATGCTTTTGTCACTTCTAGGTTAGACTACTGCAATGCTCTACTTTCCGGCTACCCGGATAAAGCACTAAATAAACTTCAGTTAGTGCTAAATAAGGCTGCTAGAATCCTGACTATAACCAAAAAATTTGATCATATTACTCCAGTGCTAGCCTCTCTACACTGGCTTCCTGTCAAAGCAAGGGCTGATTTCAAGGTTTTACTGCTAACCTACAAAGCATTACATGGGCTTGCTCCTACCTATGTCTCTGATTTGGTCCTGCCGTACATACCTACACGTACGCTACGGTCACAAGACGCAGGCTTCCTAATTGTCCCTAGAATTTCTAAGCAAACAGCTGGAGGCAGGGCTTTCTCCTATAGAGCTCCATTTTTATGGAACGGTCTGCCTACCCATGTCAGAGACGCAAACTCGGTCTCAACCTTTAAGTCTTTACTGAAGACTCATCTCTTCAGTGGGTCATATGATTGAGTGTAGTCTGGCCCAGGAGCGGGAAGGTGAACGGAAAGGCTCTGGAGCAACGAACCGCCCTTGCTGTCTCTGCCTGGCCGGTTCCCCTCTTTCCACTGGGATTCTCTGCCTCTAACCCTATTACAGGGGCTGAGTCACTGGCATACTGGGGCTCTCTCATGCCGTCCCTGGAAGGGGTACGTCACCTGAGTGGGTTGATTCACTGATGTGGTCATCCTGTCTGGGTTGGCGCCCCCCCCTTGGGTTGTGCCGTGGCGGAGATCTTTGTGGGCTATACTCAGCCTTGTCTCAGGATGGTAAGTTGGTGGTTGAAGATATCCCTCTAGTGGTGTGGGGGCTGTGCTTTGGCAAAGTGGGTGGGGTTATATCCTTCCTGTTTGGCCCTGTCCGGGGGTGTCCTCGGATGGGGCCACAGTGTCTCCTGACCCCTCCTGTCTCAGCCTCCAGTATTGATGCTGCAGTTGTTTATGTGTCGGGGGACTAGGGTCAGTTTGTTATATCTGGAGTACTTCTCCTGTCCTATTCGGTGTCCTGTGTGAATCTAAGTGTGCGTTCTCTAATTCTCTCCTTCTCTCTTTCTTTCTGTCTCTCGGAGGACCTGAGCCCTAGGACCATGCCCCAGGACTATCTGACATGATGACTCCTTGCTGTTCCCAGTCCACCTGGCGGTGCTGCTGCTCCAGTTTCAACTGTTCTGCCTTATTATTATTCGACCATGCTGGTCATTTATGAACATTTGAACATCTTGGCCATGTTCTGTTATAATCTCCACCCGGCACAGCCAGAAGAGGACTGGCCACCCCACATATGCTCTCTCTAATTCTCTCTTTCTTTCTCTCTCTCGGAGGACCTGAGCCCTAGGACCGTGCCCCAGGACTACCTGACATGATGACTCCTTGCTGTCCCCAGTCCACCTGGCCGTGCTGCTGTTCCAGTTTCAACTGTTCTGCCTTATTATTCGACCATGCTGGTCATTTATGAACATTTGAACAGCTTGGCCATGTTCTGTTATATTCTCCACCCGGCACAGCCAGAAGGGGACTGGCCACCCCACATAGCCTGGTTCCTCTCTAGGTTTCTTCCTAGGTTTTGGCCTAGCCTGGTTTCTATCAGTTTGTGCATTAATTCTTCGGTTGTGCAAACCCACAGTTTCATCAGCTGTCCGGGTGGCAGGTCTCAGACGATCCCGCAGGATGTGGAGGTCCCGGACTGGCGTGGTTACACTTGGTCTGTGGTTGGACGTACTGCCAAATTCTCTAAAACAACTTTGGAGGTGGCTTATGTTAGAGAAATGAACATTAAATTCTCTGGCAACAAAACTGGTGGACATTCCTGCAGTCATGCCAATTGCACACTCCCTCAAAACTTGAGACATCTGTGGCATGGTGTTGTATGACAAAACTGCACATTTTAAAGTGGCCTTTTACTGTCCCCAGCACAAGGTGCACCTGTGTAATGAACATGATGTTTAATCAGGGTCTTGATATGAAACACCTGTCAGGTGGATGGATTATCGTGGCAAATGGTAAATGCTCACTAACAGGAAAGTAAACAATTGTGTGCACAAAATATGAGAGAAATAAGCTTTTTGTGTGTGTGGAAAATTTATGGGATCTTTTATTTAATCTCATGAAACATGGGAACAATATTTTACATGTGTTACTATTTTTGTTTAGTATATTTAAGCAGCAGTGTTACGATGCTACGCTAATAGTACCTGCTAAATTCACATAAAGAGTTATGCAATATCCCTATTATAAGGTATTAATTAACAAATGTACTTACGCAATCATTTCCACTGGTGCACTCCATAATTTGAATATTCATGGGAACAGAATGAAACACTGGTAAATATTATAACCATTTAGTCACAAATACATTATACTTATGCGACGTTAAGTGTTGCCACTGAACATTCAAGTTAGAATGTTCTTCTTGGAGAACCATCATGTAGAATAGTGAGTATTGTGAAGCAGAAGTAGGGAAAACTAGCAGGAAGGACTCACTGTTCACATGTGTGGCCTATAATAGTGGCCTAATATGTGTTTACTGGATGCCTTTCACATGCATTTTATTTAACCAGGCAAGTCAGTTAAGAACAATTTCTTATTTTCAATGACAGCCTAGGAACAGTGGGTTACCTGCTTTATTCAGGGGCAGAACGACATATTTGTACCTTGTCAACTCGGGGATTTGATCTTGCAACCTTTTGGTTACTAGTCCAATGCTCTAACCACTAGGCTACCAAGAGATTAGATTATGTATACATCATATTATATCTAATACAAAATAAACAGGTGAGCTGAGGGCTAAAGTGACATTTCCAAATGTAGACACAGCAGCATTGACTAAATTAAATGAAGGTATTTGGTACAGTCCATATCAGGACTAGGCCAGATATACAGCAGAAGGCTAATAGCTAGGACCAGGAGTTTGATTTTCTGACCATGCAAGAACTACTCAGGGCCCTCGATCTTCACAGGGCCCCAGAGTTTCCCCCCTGGTCGTGTCCCATTGGAAAACTCCTGGCCGAAGCATGTGTTTTAAAAGATGCCGCCACAAAACTGCACAGCACAAAGTGAAAGAAGCTCTACCCAGCTCATCTCTCGCTCTGAGAACTAGCTATGGGTATCAGGTTACATGTAACGTGTTCTAACGCAACCTATGTGACCGGTCATTGTATATAAATGGATGATGCCTCTCTTTACAGATGCATTCTTTGTCAGATTGAAGATAGGAGTGTCATGCCGGATGCAGCTTGATTATGAAATTATATAGTTTGAGTATTTGACAGACAGTATAATGAATGGCAAAAACGAAAAGAAAAGTTTATTTTCACAACAGTTAATTCAAATCATTGTGTCATGCCTGCAGCTGAATAATTACATTCATTGTTATTACTCTAACAATAACAGTGCGTTAATCTGGCAAAAGGGCTGATATGCTCCATTTTTCAACAAGTCATTGCAATACATTGAAACACAATAGATCTTTGAGGACTACCATAGCCCACTGCTACATAGCCTACTGCACATGACCATGCGGATGTCAAAGTCTTCATGGCAATAGTAAATAAAGCAAGGAAAGTCAACTTAACCTAAGCATCACTAGAGAAAGGCATAACGGCCCTCTTACAAGATGACTATTGGAGGAAACAACACCAGTTCCACGTGCTGGGCTTTTTTTATGTAACGAATGTGTTATAAAACCGCACGGCACCCAGCCACTGCCTGACTTGATACAATGAAAACAGCCGCTTGCTCTGTTCATCCTCTTTTCCTAAAAACGTTTCAATGACAGTAAACACCACAATAGACTCCCCTTTCAATACACTAAGCAGTTTTGGACAGATCTGACTCATGCAATGATTGAATCATTGTTTCTATGTCTATGGCACAGGCAGGAAAATTATAAGAATATAGCTTTTGTCAAAATGAACTTTTCGTAGCAGGTTATGACAACGTACGCAGCAGGTAAGGATAATTAACGTAGCATGTTAGGAAAAGGGTTTTCAAAAATTAAACTTTTGACGTCAATTGGACAAGCTGTAATCAATCTAGACATGACCGCATAGGATCTTTAAAACAAACACTGCTGTCATGTGGGCCGGGCTGACGGAAGACTACTGACCTATTATGAACCGCACACTGACACAGTTATGCAATGCAACGTTCAGACAGACTCCTTATAAACCATTTCAAAGCTCGGTAAAACCCACAAACCGTGTTATAATAAAGATGTATATGTGCTCCCACCACAGAGTTTCGAAGATTTAGGCTTTTGCTATACAGTGGAAAATCAAGATCTAGCCAAGTCACATTATAGTGAATATGATCCAATGCGTTATACAGCATCGTTCCATAACGCACCCGCAAACACCAAACTATGTAGGAGTCAACAAAACCATGCCAAATTCACCAACCTGTCAGGTAAAGTAGTTCCTCGTATCTTTTCTTTGATTCCAAAGACTTATGTTGGTTTTCAAAAGGAATAGTTGTATCTTGCTGGAGCAGTGCAAAATGCCAGCAGGCTTTTGTTTAACACAATGCATTTGTCTCCGACTAATTCGTTTTCTTATAGACCTCTTTGCAGTAACTTTATTTTGAGCTCCGCCCTTAGCACCAGTTAGCCCCACCCTATACCATGAGGTCCTTGGCTTAGATAATTGTTTTTTCCAGGGCAAGAATATGGAAACAGCCCGAGACCCGCGACCATTGGTGAAAAACGACGACAGTCTCTTTATATAAGGACGTCATCGCCATAACCAGCGGAACACGGGGTGGTCGAATCACTACAAAAGACTGGAAAATGAATGGAGCGTCGTCAGTGGTTGGTTCACAGGGGCTCAAACGGCTGGCTGTTATCTAAACGGTTATACAAGTGTGTGTACTGTCAATGTGGGTGAATTACTTAACCATATCCTTGCATGGTGATACGCATAGGTGTTTTCCAGCATTACACGTATGTTTGGCAGTATGAACTATCCCGTTTGTTAGAAAATGATACATGTTCATAAACATTATTAGACAATGCTTTGTTTTTAGAAAAGTTGCAATTATGCACGACTGTTAATGCGTAATAATACGCTATTTTATCGTATTTCAGCATAGGGTAAAAAAACAAAAACAAGATACAAACATTATACGAAAGCATGTTGGAATGTCAAATAAATCTCCATGTCTTCTTTTAGGCTGTTGATGTAAGGTTCTGTATTTATTTTCTTAGTCAACCTTGTGTTCTGTTTCGTTGTGTTCTTGATTGTAGCCCTGTTTTTAATTTTTGCTCATTGATTTCACCTTGTGTTAGTTACTCACCTGGTCTCATCAACTCCTTATTTAGTTCAGTTCATTCTGTTTATGCCTTTGTGAGGTATTGTTCTTTTTGACTCTACTAAGCCTTTTCCTAGCTGGTTTGTGAGAACCAGTTATAGCCTTCAGTCCTAGTTGATTCACTGCCTGTTTTCCAACCTGTGTATTGCCTGCCTGTGACCACGAATCCTGCCTTCTGAGAAGGCGAAATATCCACCTGCCGCGCTCTGCGCGTGAATCTACATATTTCTCTCCCTGAATATGCATTACACTTGAAACAGTGAACGTTTATCCAGACGCAGAGCAAGCAAAGCGTTCCTAGAAAGTTGTTGGTCCATTTATCATGCGATGATGAAAATTGTCTCTGGAATATGGGCCTACTACTGTTGCACAAACGGGAGACAATCCTGCTCTTTGTCAGTAAGAAGTACCGTGTTCGCAATTACAAATGTACTATTTTCCTGTGGGCATATGTCAGCACACGCTTATGGTGCAACATAGTAGACTTGACATTGATTAAGGAGCATGTGTTGTGTACATAATGCAGTGTGTTTCAATCTCATCCTTATGTAAAAGCCTGCCATCCAGGGAGGCCAGTTGCTGTTTCTGCAGTGCAACAATGAGCCGGCAGATGCCAGGATAAGAGGAGGGAGGCATGGATCACAATGAGCTGTTTACACACTGTGGTTCTACAAGTGTAGCCATCAGGATCGCATGACCATTTCCGTTGCATCATTTGTTTAGCAATGTGAAGATAAGAAGCTCAGGGAATATGGAATTTGGAGTATTCTATGGAATATAGATGACTAAAGACGTCACATTTCCTGCATTCATTCCTACCTCTACTACATGCAAGAAAGAAAGGAGAGAGAGTGAGTCGGCACTTGGCAGCTCCTGTCATGCACCTGGTTACTCGGTCATCAGTTTGACCCAGAGGAAAGTCAAGATAAACTAATGGATTGCAATGAAAATATTCCACATTGCTCACGTGAATTGGAAAAACACTTGCTATTAGAACATGTATCAAGTGCATTTCCCTCTCATCTCCCCTCAACACTTATTATCCTCTATCTACCCTTCCTCCCACTCATCGGGGCTCAAATTAAAACGTCCCTCAGCGTCTATTCTGTTTCCATACTCCTCAACAATATTCTAGCAGGTCACTTGGATGCTATTGAGACTACAGATTAAAAATATGCAGAGCCACAATCACAGGTTGTCTCTCCATCTGCTTTAGACGAGACATGGGAATCAGAAACCATCAAGCTCTTTAAAGGTCCAATGCAGCTGTTTTTATCTCAATATCAAATAATTTCTCTGAATTAAGTATCTTACTGTGATTGTTTTCAAGAAAACATTGTCCGCGAAAAAAAAATGCTTCTTAGCAAAGAGCAATTTCTCAAACAAGAGTTTTGCTAGGACTGTCTGGGAGTGGGCTGAGTGGGGAGGGGGGAAATGAAAACCAGCTGTTATTGGCAGAGTTTTGGAACTCTTTCTTAATGATCTATTAACTAATGTGCCGACTTGGTGATGTCATCAGGCTGAATTTTCAGGCCAATTTTTAAACAGCTCTTACACTAAAAGGACATTATCATGATTTTAACAATTTCACAGTATTATTCCAACCTCATAGTGTGGAAATATATACAAAACACATAAATGTTTTGTTTTTGACTGCACTGAGGGAGTGCAGTGCAACATGAATAAAAGTCTCAAGTCAAGTTTGTCATATGCACAATATAAATCAAATCAAAACGTTATTGGTCACATACACATGGTTAGCAGATGTTAATGCGAGAGTAGCGAAATGCTTGTGTTTCTAGTTCCGACAGTGCAATAATATCTAACTATCTAAGTAATCTTAACAATTTCCAAACAACTAACTTATAAACACAAATCTAAAGGGGTGAATGACATATACATACAGTGGGGCAAAAAAAGTATTTAGTCAGCCACCAATTGTGCAAGTTCTCCCACTTAAAAAGATGAGAGAGGCCTGTAATTTTCATCATATGTACACTTCAACTATGACAGACAAAATGAGAAAAATAAATCCAGAAAATCACATTGTAGGATTTTTAATGAATTTATTTGCAAATTATGGTGGAAAATAAGTATTTGGTCACCTACAAACAAGCAAGATTTCTGGCTCTCACAGACCTGTAACTTCTTCTTTAAGAGGCTCCTCTGTCCTCCACTCGTTACCTGTATTAATGGCACCTGTTTGAACTAGTTATCAGTATAAAAGACACCTGTCCACAACCTCAAACAGTCACACTCCAAACTCCACTATGGCCAAGACCAAAGAGCTGTCAAAGGACACCAGAAACAAAATTGTAGACCTGCACCAGGCTGGGAAGACTGAATCTGCAATAGGTTAGCAGTTTGGTTTGAAGAAATCAACTGTGGGAGCAATTATTAGGAAATGGAAGACATACAAGACCACTGATAATCTCCCTCGATCTGGGGCTCCACGCAAGATGTCACCCCGTGGGGTCAAAATGATGACAAGAACGGTGAGCAAAAATCCCAGAACCACACGGGGGGACCTAGTGAATGACCTGCAGAGAGCTGGGACCAAAGTGACAAAGCCTACCATCAGTAACACACTATGCCGCCAGGGACTCAAATCCTGCAGTGCCAGACATGTCCCCCTGCTTAAGCCAGTACATGTCCAGGCCCGTCTGAAGTTTGCTAGAGAGCATTTGGATGATCCAGAAGAAGATTGGGAGAATGTCATATGGTCAGATGAAACCAAAATGTAACTTTTTGGTAAAAACTCAACTCGTTGTGTTTGGAGGACAAAGAATGCTGAGTTGCATCCAAAGAACACCATACCTACTGTGAAGCATGGGGGTGGAAACATCATGCTTTGGGGCTGTTTTTCTGCAAAGGGACCAGGACGACTGATCCGTGTAAAGGAAAGAATGAATGGGGCCATGTATCGTGAGATTTTGAGTGAAAACCTCCTTCCATCAGTAAGGGCATTGAAGATGAAATGTGGCTGGGTCTTTCAGCATGACAATGACCCCAAACAACCGCCCGGGCAACGTAGGAGTGGCTTCGTAAGAAGCATTTCAAGGTCCTGGAGTGGCCTAGCCAGTCTCCAGATCTCAACCCCATAGAAAATCTTTGGAGGGAGTTGAAAGTCCGTGTTGCCCAGCAACAGCCCCAAAACATCACTGCTCTAGAGGAGATCTGCATGGAGGAATGGGCCAAAATACCAGCAACAGTGTGTGAAAACCTTGTGAAGATTTACAGAAAACGTTTGACCTCTGTCATTGCCAACAAAGGGTATATAACAAAGTATTGAGATCAACTTTGTTTTTGACCAAATACTTATTTTCCACCATAATTTGCAAATAAATTCATTAAAAATCATACAATGTGATTTTCTGGATTTTTTTTCTTCTCATTTTGTCTGTCATAGTTGAAGTGTACCTATGATGAAAATTACAGGCCTCTCTCATCTTTTTAAGTGGGAGAGCTTGCACAATTGGTGGCTGACAAAATACTTTCTTGCCCCACTGTACATATATGGATGAGCGATGGCCGAGCGGCATAGGCAAGGTATAGATGGTATAAAATACAGTATATACATATGATATGAGTAGTGTAAGATATGTAAACATTATTAAAGTGGCATTATTTAAAGTGATTAGTGATCCATTATTAAAGTGTCCAGGGATTAGTTCTCAATGTAGGCAACGGGCTATCTGAGTTGGTGATTGCTGTTTAGCAGTCTGATGGCCTTGAGATAGAAGCTGTTTTTCAGTCTCTCGGTCCCTAGTTTGCCCGCGGTGATGCGTTGTGCAGACCGCATCACCCTCTGGAGAGCCTTGCGGTTGAGGGCGGTGCAGTTGCCGTACCAGACAGGATGATCTCGATTGTGCATCTGTAAAAGTTTGTCAGGGTTTTGGGTGACAAGCCACATTTCTTCAGCCTCCTAAGGTTGAAGAGGCGCTGTTACGCCTTCTTCACCACACTATCTGTGTGGGTGGACCATTTCAGTTTGTCTACGTTGATGAGCTTAAAACTTTCCACTTTCTCCACTACTGTCCCTTCGATGTGGATAGAGGGGTGTTCCCGGTGCGTCCTTTATTTCAAGAGGGAGATCAAGTATTCTCTCTGGTATGCAATCTGGTTTCCGCTCAGGTTATGGATGTGTCACTGCAACCTTAAAGGTACTCAATGATGTCACCATTACCCTTGAATCTAAGAAATGTTGTGCTGCTATTTTTATTGACTTGGCCAACGCTTTTTATACGGTAGACCATTCCATTCTTGTGGGCCGGCTAAGGAGTATTGGCGTCTCTGAGGGATCTTTGGCTTGGTTTGCTAACTACCTCTCTCAAAGAGTGCAGTGTATAAAGTTAGACCATCTGCTGTCTCAGCCACTGCCTGTCACCAAGGGAGTGCCACAAGGCTCGATCCTAGGCCCCCACATTCTTCTCAATTTACATCAACAACATAGCTCAGGCAGTAGGAAGCTCTCTCATCCATTCATATGCAGATGATACAGTCTTATACTCAGCTGGCACCTCTCCGGATTTTGTGTTAAACGCTCTACAACAAAGCTTTCTTGGTGTCCAAAAAACTTTCTCTGCCCTTAACCTTGTTCTGAACACCTCCAAAGCAAAGGTCATGTGGTTTAGTAGGAAGAATGCCCTTCTCCCCACAGGTGTGATTACTACCTCTGATGGAGCTTGAGGTAGTCACCTCATACAAGTACTTGGGAGTATGGCTAGACGGTACACTGTCCTTCTCTCAACACATATCAAAGCTGCAGGCTGAAGATAAATCTAGACTTGGTTTCCTCTAATCGCTCCTCTTTCACCCCAGCTGCCAAACTAACCCTGATTAGGATGACCATCCTACCCATGCTAGATTACGGAGACATAATTCTTAGATCGGCAAGTAAGGGTGCTCTCGAGCAGCAGATGTTCGTTACCATTCGGCCATCAGATTTGCCACCAATGCTCATTATAGGACACATCACTGCACTCTATACTCCTCTGTAAACTGATCATCTCTGTATACCCGTCGCAAGATCCACTGGTTGATGCTTATTTATAAAACCCTCTTTGGCCTCACTCGCCCCTATCTGAGATATTTACTGCAGCCCTCATCCTCCACATACAATACCCGTCACATTCTGTTCAAGGTCCCCAAAGCACACACATACCTGGGTTGCTCGTCTTTTGAGTTCGCTGCAGCTAGCGACTGGAACGGGCTGCAACAAACACTCAAACTGGACAGTTTTATCTCAATCTCTTTTTCAAAGACTCAATTATGGACACTTACTGACAGTTGTGGCTGCTTTGCGTGATGTTTTGTGTGAAAAAAAAGGGTGAAAAGGTGACTGACATAAACAGATGCTCTGTTTTACCATCATGTTTCAACCGTCATATGCTGTAATTGAGCTTCTTTTAATTCCCCAATGTCAACATTGATTATATTCAACGAAATGGGAATTGTCATGGTATCCGGAGAGTATTACATTGCAGAAGCCCAAATAAGGGTGTTGATCTGAGAGCAACATCCTGGCTATATCCATGTCACTTCTCCCAATCACGTCCATTATATCCTGGTAAAACATTTATTCGTGCTTTAGCCAACTCCACTGACCAAGGAGGTAATCTAGCTGTCTACCTGCTCAGACCTGCACCTTAGAGATGATTTGCATAGACTCTTTGCACACATCCAACTCTTATATACAAGCACACACACACACACCCACACCCACACAACACTTATATATACTATTTACTCAACTGTGCGACCAAGACACTATCCACTTTATATTTGTAAATGCAGTCTTACTGTACTTGACATTGCACATTCATAATGTATACTGTATCTCCTATTGTGTACATATCTGTTACGGATACAGTTATCCTGTGTGTGTGTGTGTGTATCCTGTGTGTTTCTTTTCTCTCCTTCTCCCCTCACAGGTGAAAATCATCACTCCCCAATCAGTCAACAATCAATCATCAATCAGAAGACACACCTCCTCCTATTTCCTAACCTATCACAGTTCCTTCCCCATGGTTTAAAAACCCCATCATTTGTTTGTTCTAGAGCTCAATCTCTCTGTAAATGCCATGTCTGTAGGTCTCTGTGTTTCACTCTCGCTTTGTGTCTTAACCTCTCTTTTGTTTAAGCATCTCATAGCACTTTGTCATCACCTTTGAGTATTGTTTTTGGTTATGGTGTTTGTTTGTTGCTGGTGGGAAAAGGGGGAAACCAAGACAAAATCGCCCATGGGCATACACTACCCGTAGGTGAACTTTGTTAAATACACTAGTTAGAACTGGGCGGACCACCCACTATTTTTGGTTAGTTTGTTAGCTGTTGTTAAAGTAGGCTAGTCTAGCTTAGGGGTGTTTTTGAATACTTATTGTTTCTTTCCTTGGGTCCAGCTCAGCCCCTTTTCCTGCTCCCCCCATTACCGTGTGTTTATAAATAAACCTGGAGTTTGACGGTAGATTTCTGTTGTCGTGGTTATTTCGTTCACACTTTTACTTTGTCACAATAATAACTTGCATGAGTTATGTTACGGGTCTCATTACCATCCCCCCTAGACTGTCGGGCCAAAAGGGATTCGTAACAATATCAGTTTTGTTAAGTACATACTACTATCTTCTACTACTTTTTTTATTGTTATTGATATTGATATTGATATTTGAACTGCACTGTTGAGGGAGCTTGTAAGTAAGCATTTCTCTGCAATGTTTATTCCTGCTGTAACTGTGTACGTTTCGTGACAAATAAACTTCGATTTGATTTAGTCACTGAACAGGTCTGCCTTAGGCGTTGGCTAAAGCACATAGCAACAGATCTGGAATCAGTCTACATCTCCCCTCATGTGTTCCAGGTAGCTGTGGGTGGAATAAGGAGGTCAGGGATCTAACTGGTTGCTCATCAGTATTCAGTATGGGTGTGGTAGTGGACATCAACTAGACAGCCAGCCAGCCATTGCATCTTCACTCCACTGATGTCACGCCTTGGTCTTAGTATTTTGTGTTTTCTTTAATTATTTGTTCAGGCCAGGGTGTGACATGGGGTTATTGTATTTTCGTATTGGGGTTTTTGTATTATTGGGATTGCGGCTGAGTAGGGGTGTTGTATGGGCTTGGCTGCCTGAGGCGGTTCTCAATCAGAGTCAGGTGATTCTCGTTGTCTCTGATTCGGAACCGTATTTAGGTAGCCTGGGTTTCGCTTTGTATGTCGTGGGTGATTGTTCCTGTCTCTGTGTAGTGTTCACCAGAGGCGGTAATAGGTTTCACATTCCGTTTTGTATTTGTATAGTTATTTCATGTATCGCTCTTCCTTCATTAAAGACATGAGTAACCACCACGCTGCATTTCGGTCCGACTCTCTTTTGACAAACTAAGAACGCCGTTACAACTGATTGCTGTGGTTTCATTCATTCATTGTACTCATAAGTGTCTGGAGGATAGACAATACAGGCGCTTCATAATATTTCAAATACAATTGAGGGAAAGCACAGGTTGGAAACCAAATGGCTCCTGATGAAAATACTAATCTGTCTGCTTAGGCTATAAAAAATAATTGATCAACTTCACCCCTTGTCTCTGGGCTTGGGGTCAAAGGTGATGAGTCATGAACATGACCTGGTCCTGTGGATGTCTGCTGACCTCTCCACAGATTGATAAATCAAAATCAATCCATTGATCAACTGATTGGTTGATTGCTGGAAGGAGTATGGCTGGTTTGATAACTGTGTAAAGAAAGATTAAACAAATGCTTGCCAATGGAACTTCAGAGTGGGAACATAGCTAAAATCAGAAATCCACTTGAATTTACTGATGCAGAAAAAGCATCCATGGTTTCATCACATCCCGTCTAGATTACTGTAACACCGTTTTATCAGGCTGTACCGCCTCCATTCTGAAAAATATACAAATTGTACAACATGCTGCTAGAGTCCTAACAGGAACCATCAAGTCTTAACACATTATCCCAATTCTTGCCTCTCTCAACTGGCTCCCCATACAGTCCCGTACAGACTGCAAAGCCCAGATCTCAACCCAATTGACCACTTATTCGATATTCTGTAGTGGCGCCCGAGACGGTGTTTTCCACCGTCGTGAACAAAACACAAAATAGAGTTCCAGACACTTGTCGAATCTTTGCCAAGATGCTTTGAAGCTTTTCAGGCTGGTGTCCCAACGCCTTATTAACACTGGTGTTTCCTTTATTTTGTCAGTTACCTGTAGATCAAAATACACAGCTGGATGCAGGGCCCACTCAACCATCCACCCTGTTGCGCTACCCTGCGATTCCCTCCACCTTCTTTCTGGCTATAAATGGACTCATTATCACTGCTGCCCTACTGGACTCCCTCGTGTTTTGCTGTCATGTCTCTTGACCTTGTGTGATGTCCCGGTGCTTAGGTCTTAGATAACAGAGCACAGGGACAAGAATAGATGGTCTGATAACAAATTAAGTAGCAGCACAGAATAGAATAACTTTATTTTTCACAGTCGAACTTCAGCATCTCTTTATGTAAGAATTTCCTATAATTTCATAACCATGTAATAATGTATCCTTATTATAATGGTATAACATGTAGTGTAAACAGAGCTGGCCTACAAACATACTTTCCCTTTTTTTATTTTACGTGTCTCCCTCTAACTGGTTCAGGGTGGTTGTATAGAGGATGGATGGTTTGATAACTAAGATTGAATGAAATAACAGCATAGAGTAACTGTTATTCCCTATGAATGATGAAGCTGTTCAAACAATACCTCTAAAGGTTGCTTTATAGTAATGACGTAAGGGGGGAAAAACAGTGTCCTTGTAGAAATGCTAAGTGGTGGTATGTGGATCTGAAATAGTTATAAAAAAAAAATAGGTGGTTATAGCACTACTAAAAATGAGTTGTTTTCTTTCTTTTCAGACATGGTCCAAGAGTAGACCTACTGACCTTCTCTTCCATTATGGAAAATAACTCCCCAGCGTACCACTGTCTGAGTGCCCCTAACCTGAAATAAAGAAATGAATAGAGATTGAAGAGAAAGAAAAGGTTTCCGTGAAATCAGTGCAGATATGTTTTACTGTACATTTCCACACTAATGTTCCACACCCTCCTACAATGCAACGGCCATTGTCGGAAGTGACTCACAGTCGTCTCCTCCTCCGCGATGGAGGGATCACCCTGAAACATCAGCGGATCTTCTCGGCGGTTTAGGTGGGTACACTCATCAGGGCAAGTTTAAGTGCACTCGCTCTCCCTCTGCCAATGACTTCCATGGCTATATAAGGTTAGCGTGAGGCCCTAAGACGAGGTGATGAAAGGAAAATGCAATATGCTTTCAAATTCCATTTGCATTGAATATACACGATCGTTCAAAAGTTTGGGGTGACTTAGAAATGTCCTTGTTTTTAAAAGAAAAGCAATTTTTTTGTCCATTTAAAATAACATCAAATTAATCAGAAATACAGTGTAGACATTGTTAATGTTGTAAATGACTATTGTAGCTGGAAACGGCAGAGTTTTTATGGAATATCTACATAGGCGTAAAAAGGCCCATTATCTGCAACCATCACTCCTGTGTTCCAACACCAGTGTCAACGTCAACAGTGAAGAGGCAACTCTGGGACGATGGCCCATCTTAATCTTTTATTTTTATTGGCCAGTCTGAGATATGGCTTTTTCTTTGCAACTCTGCCTAGAAGGCCAGCATCCCGGATTTACCTCGTCACTGTTGACGTTGAGACTGGTGTTTTGTGGGTACTATTTAATGAAGCTGCCAGTTGAAGACTTGTGAGGCGTCTGTTTCTCAAACTAGACACTAATGTACTTGTCCTCTTGCTCAGTTGTGCACCAGGGACTCCCACTTCTCTTTCTATTCCGGTTAGAGCCAGTTTGCACTGTTCTGTGAAGAGAGTAGTACAGAGCGTTGTACGAGATCTTCAGTTTCTTTGCAATTTCTCACATGGAATAGCCTTCATTTCTCAGAACAAGAATAGACTGACGAGTTTCAGAGGAAAGTTATTTGTGTCCAGCCATTTTGAGTCTGTAATCGAACCCACAAATGCTGATGCTCCAGATATTCACCTAGTCTAAAGAAGGCCAGTTTTATTGCTTCTTTAATCAGAACAACAGTTTTCAGCTGTGCTAACATAATTACAAAAGGGTTTTCTAATGATCAATTAGCCTATTAAAAGTATAAACTTGGATTAGCTAACACAACGTGCCATTGGAACACAGAAGTGACAGTTGCTGATATTGGGCCTCTGTACGCCTATGTAGATATTCCATTAAATATCTGCCGTTTCCAGCTACAATAGTCATTTACAACATTAACCATGTTTACACTGTATTCCGGATCAATTTGATGTTATTTTAATGGATGAAAAATGTCATTTTCTTTCAAAAACAAGGACATTTCTAAGTGACCCCAAACTTTTGAACGTTAGTGTTTAAGCATTCATATTACATTTTCATAACCCTGGCTGATATAACCAGAGAGAATGTAATCGTTTGATACAATGGGAGTCTATCCATTTCATTCTCAAAAAGGTCATCCCAGGCGTAGAACTAAACTGGAACACTTTAATGTATCTCCGATCCGAGGGCTGCACAGATCATAATGGAAACATTTATCGAGTTCAGTATTTTTACATCATCATCCTCGCCATTTTATCCCATGTGTAACTCTGTTGTTTTTGTCGCACTGATTTGCTTTATCTTGGCCAGGTCGCAGTTGTAAATGAGAACTTGTTCTCAACTGGCCTACCTGGTTAAATAAAAAAGGTGAAATAAAATAAAATCATGAATTAAAACCAAGCTGCACTTCGTGCTATTCAAGTCCTGTAAAGCGGAAGCCATAGAAATGGAATCCTTTTCCTGTATTGGCTTGGTTATGTCTACGCCCACATACCCCATTGTTATCAGCACACCCACATATGTGAATTCATGGAGATTTTCTGTAGCAAACGTGACGCAGTTGGGTTGCACGTCTCACTGGCAACCAGGCCTTGTCCCATTACTGCCTGCTGGAGGCGTCGATGCCCACTGCCAAGTCACCCACCATGTGTTAACCAGTGACGTGGATCGGCTGGGTATTTCTGATCCTCGCCATCATGTGTACAATGACTGTGGGTTGTAAAACCAATGGAAACGTCAGATGGGATGTGGAGGTGAAAAATCACTTATGGTTAACTTCACAGCAGTGCTGTTTGAGTCAGTCTGTGGAATATCAACTGGTTTACAGTGACCACCGTATGGCATAAAACACCAGATTATTAGTTTGTAGACTAGAAACTTCCCTGTTAATCACTCGACTGGAGACAACACTGTTTATGGTCAAAAATGATCCCAATAGATGAATAATTGTTGGGGGGAGTCTTTGGTGAGAACAGAAAATATATTGTGACATTTGTGGCTAATCAAAAGAGAACCATTGAATTCAGACAAACAAAGGTGTAATGGGTTGGCACTAAAAAATGTTGCATAAAGCTTACTTCATTACTACATTTTTATCAGGGATAGCGTACACGGACATTTTGGCTTTTGCAGCCTTCTTCAGTGTGGCTTTGTCAGCCTGTGTCAAAATGTCAGGACATAGACGGCGCATGATGTAGTGCACATGCCCTATAACTGTAAAGTCACTGGTTCAAGACCTGCCTCCGCTGTTCCCCTTCAATCACTACAGTAGAGTTGTCATACTGTGGCTCTGGTGAGGTTTCTAAGCAAATATCGCCCCCTTCTGGTCTGGAAATGCATTATCTGCACATTGATAGAGAGAATGATTCCATTATTGAAAATACCATATATACACATTTATTTTTCTTTAGTGATACAGACAAAAAAAATTGAATTGTGCCAATGATGCCAAGTGATGATGTGACCTCCTGGACGGTTGTGTTAAAACCTGCCCCACACCTCTAGTAAAACCTAGTGTGTAATAATCAGAACATCCACACCAGAACAGCAGGAGTGCGTCGGTCAACCAAGATCCATATAAATCAGACAAACATACACACATCCTCTTGCCCCTCAGCTTACACTATTAAAGTGACTGGTGTCATTCACAAAGAATGTATATAGGAACATAAATCACTGGATATGGGAAAGGGTCAGGGGGTAATGATGCAAAGATGATCTATTGTATTGACAAGATATTTGCCGGACTGCTCTAACAATAGAAATACATTTCCTCAACTATGGAAGACAGGCAGGAGGAGGAGATCAGGTGGGGCCATTCTAGCCTATGAGAGAGCAGATACGCATGTAACCAACAGGCAAGAGCAACTAAGTTGTTTTTGTCAAAGTTGCCGGAATGCCACGCGCAACAACTTAAATGAGTACAGTTGTAACAGCCTAAACATTACGAAGCTTCTATTAGATCAAATAAGCCTCACATAATGCAACACTCTCATAGAAGTTGATACAAAAAACAGCTTCTCACAGACAGATTTTGGGTGGAGTAAATCCTCTGGCTTTGTCTCTTCCTCTCTGTAACAGGTGTACCCCCATGGCTGGGTGGGGTCAAGCCAAGGTCTCTACGGAGCAGGTCCAGCTGGTGAAGGGGTCAGAGCCAGGTGAGGGATAAGGTGAATGGGGATACAAGTGAAGGCTCAGGGGTTAGAGGTCAGTGGTGACAACTGGCATTACCCCATGGATGAGCACGGTGGGGCCAAGCTCTCTACTGAGCAGGTCCAGCTGATGCAGTTAGGAGTATCACTGCATGTCTGCCGGTGGGCGGGGAAAATGCAGGAAACGCACGGCAGGGGGCGGGTCTCCGTGCTGGCGAATCAGATTGTTCACAGCACAGAGGTAGTTGTCTGTCAGTTGAGCGGCGTTACTGGGGATCTTCTGGCATTCGTCAAAAGTTTGGAAACACCTACTCAGGTAGCCTAGTGGTTAGAACGTTGGACTAGTAACCGAAAGGCTGCAAGTTTGAATCCCAGAGCTGACATGGTAAAAATCTGTCGTTCTGCCCCTGAACAAGGCAGTTAATCCACTGTTCCTAGGCAGTCATTGAAAATAAAAAGTTTGTTCTTAACTGTCTTGCCTTGTAAAATAAATAAAAATCTTCTTTATTTTCTACATTGTAGAATAATAGTGAAGACATCAAAACTATGAAATGACACATATGGAATCGTTAAATAAATCATAATATGTTTTACATTCTTCAGAGTAACCAGTGTCCTTTAGTAATGGTTTCTTTGCAGCAAATCGACCATGAAGGCCAAATTCAGAGTCTCCTCTGAACAGTAGATGTTGAGATGTGTCTGTTACTTAAACTCCGTGAAGCATTAATTTGGGCTGCAATCTGAGGTGCAGTTAACTCTAATGAACTTATCCTCTGCAGCAGAGGTAACTCTGGGTCTTCCTTTCCTGTGGCGGTCCTCATGAGAGACAGTTTCATCATAGCGCTTGATGGTTTTGCGACTGCACTTGAAGAAACTTTTAAAGTTTTTGAAATTTTCCAGATTGACTGACCTTCAAATCTTAAAGTAATGATAGACTGTTGTTTTGCTTTGCTTATTTGAGCTGTTCTTGCCATAAGATGAACTTGGTCTTTTACCAAATAGGGCTATCTTCTGTATACCACCCCTACCGTGCCACAGCACAACTGATTGGCTCAAACACATAAAGATAGAAATAAATTCCACAAATTCCAAATTAACTTTTAACAAGGCACCCCTGTTAATTGACTGTGACTACCTCATGAAGCTGGTTGAGAGAATGCCAAGAGCGTGCAAAGCTGTCATCAAGGCAAAGGGTGGCTACTTTGAAGAATCTCAAATATAAAATATACTTTGATTTGTTTAACACTTTTCGGTTACTACATGATTCAATGTGTTATTTCATAGTTTTGATGACTTCACTATTACTCTACAATGTAGAGAATAGTAAAAATAAAGAAAAACCCTTGAATGAGTATGTATGTATGTATGTATGTATGTATGTATGTATGTATGTATGTATGTATGTATGTATGTATGTATGTATGTTCCGGAAATAACATATTCATGTAAGTATTCAGACCCTTGACTAGGCGAAAAAAAACAAGCTATGAGGCCAAAGGAATTATCTGTAGAGCTCCAACACAGGATTGTGTCGAGTCACAGATCTAGGGAATGGTACCAAAAACTTCAGCAGCATTGAACGTTTCCAAGAACAGTGGCCTCCATCATTCCTCAATGGTTCTTCCTAGAGCTGGCCACCTGGCCAACTGAGTAATTGAGAGAGAAGGGCATTGGTCATGGAGGTGACCAAGAACCTTGATGGTCACTCTGACAGAGCTCTAGAGTTCCTCTGTGGAGATGGGAGAAACTTTCAGAAGGACAACCATCTCTGCAGCACTTCACCAATCAGGCCTTTATGGTAGAGTGGCTAGACAGAAGCCAATCCTCAGTAAAAGGCACATGGAGTTTGCCAAAAGGCACCTAAAGACTCTGACCATGAGAAAGAAGATTCTCTGGTCTGATGAAATCAAGACTGAACACTTTGGCTTGAATGCCAAGTGTCACGTCTGGAAGAAACCTGGCATCATCTCTACAGTGAGGCATCATGCTGGGGAGGTGTTTTTCCATCGGCAGGAACTGGGAGACTAGCCAGGACCCAGGAAAAAAAAAAATTAGCCAAAGAAAGTACAGAGAGATCCTTAATGAAAATCTGCTCCAGAGCGCTCACTATTTCAGACTGGGGCGCAAGTTTGGGGCAGCAGGGTAGCCTAGTGGTTAGAGTGTTGGACTAGTAACCGAAAGGTTGCAAGTTAAAATCCCCGAGCTGACAAGGTACAAATCTGTCGTTCTGCCCTTGAACAGGCAGTTAACCCACTGTTCCTAGGCAGTCATTGAAAATAAGAATTTGTTCTTAACTGACTTGCCTAGTTAAATAAAGGTAAAATAAAAATAAAGTTCACCTTCCAACAGGACAACGACCCTAACCACACAGCCAAGACATTGCAGGAGTGGCTTCGGGACAAGTCTCTAAATGTCCCTGAGTGGCCCAGCCAGAGTCCGGACTTGAACCCGATCGAACATCTCTGGAGAGACCTGAAAATAGCTGTGCAGCAACGCTCCCCATCCAACCTGACAGAGCTTGAGAACATCTGCAGAAAAGAATGGGAGAAACTCCCCAAAAGCAGTTATGCCAAGCTAGTAGCGTCATACCCAAGAAGAGTCAAGGCTGTAATTGCTGCAAAAAGTGGAGTCTGAATACTTATGTAAATGTGATCAGTTTTTTTTATCTGATAAATTTGCCAAAATATCTAAAAACCTGTTTTTGCTTTGTCATTATGGGGCAATGTATGTAGCTTGATGAGGGGAAATCACGCATCTGCAACAAGTCATTTTTCCCTTCTTCAACTCCTGTACGGACTCAGGAAAGGTGAAGGTCGTGACACTCGCGTCCCCCGAAACACAACCCAGCCGCGCTGCTTCTTGACAACGCCCGCTTAACCCAGAAGCCAGCCACACCAGTGTGTCGGAGGAAACACCGTACACCTGGGACCGTGTCAGTGTGCATTGCGCCCAGCCCGCCACACGAGTCGCTACTGTGCGATGGGACAGGAACATCCCTGCCGGCCAAACCCTCCCCTAACCCAGATGACGCATGTCCAATTGTGCGCCATGGGTCTCCCGGTTGCGGCTGGCTGAGACAGAGCCTGGACACAAACCAGGATCTCTAGTGGCACAGCTAGCACTGTGATGCAGTGTCTTAGACTACTGCGCCACTCGGGAGGCTCTCAACAAGTCAGTTTGGTGGAAACACACACTTGGCATAAAAATGTTACTTGCACCATAACAAATAAATATACATAGCACTACATCCACATTATCTGCCTGTAGTTATTGAACTCAACCTGCAGGTGGTTTGTTTGTTGTGACTGAGTGGGGAGGAAACAGCTGCGGGCAAGTTTCTGACAGATGGGTGTGTCTTGGTGGTGGCAAGGACACACCCAAGAACCCATATCAAACCACACCCCCAAGTCAACTCATGTTTGGCTTCTGTCATGGCCGCCAGCATTTCTTCAGAAGCCAAAAAACAAGGCCATATCAGTTTTCCAGATCTTACTGTACTGTGCTGTAATAGCCTAGTGGTTAAGAGCGTTGGCCTGGTAAACAAAAGGTTGCTGGTTTTAATTCTTGGTGACAAGGCACTTAACCTTAATTGCTCCTGTAAGGTGCTCTGAATAAGAGTGTCTTCTACATGACATGTACAAATAAGAGCATTGAACCAATTAAGCACTTAAAGGAATAAATGGATGACATTGGGGCTGCATAATACCCTGAGCATATCCATACCAATAAAGCAGAATGGAACAAAGTGAGTCTTTGGCTCAATTAAACACACATTTCCCAAATAACATAAGGGCTTCTCTAGAAGACCTCTGTAACTTCAGTCAACAAACCATTCCGTTTTTTGCAAAGCCAAGTGGCCTTTGAAATGGACTCTCGGTCAGTGAAGTGTCTGTTTTAAAATGTCAGGGCACCACTCTTATTACCTCCCTGATTCCTTTAGTGGGCCGAGTGTGTGAAAAGGACACTAGGTTACTGGCCTTCTTGTTTTATGTGCCCATAGAGATTTGGCCTTCTTATTCCACTTTGTCCACAGTTCTGTTCTTATGGCCACTCACTTTCCCCCAGCCGTGACGGCTTGAAGTGTTTGATGGTTGGCAGCTCTGCTCAAGGGCTGCAAATGGATCTTGGAGCTGGGCTGGAGTTGGTCCAAGTTTCTCTTGACTTATACTGTTTCTGTCATCTCATCCAGAGATATTTCTCTCCCAGCTCTTTCTTGGTGGTGGTACCGTGTTTTCTGGGAAAAGACTGGGTGAGTTCGCTTTTCATGGCCTGGTGCCGCAGGCGGGTGGAGACCTCTCTTTAGGAGGACCGATGGAAGGGTTGAAAATGAGTAAACTCCCTCCACCCAGCGCACTGGTCCATGCAAAATGAATTCCCCAGACAACACAGTGTATCAGCTTGATATGCAATGCACACATTGATTGGGACAATAGCTACTCTAGTGAAAAGGGGCTTCCTTAAAGTTCAGATGGCCAAGATATAGATTACATCCCAACGCTAGCTGCATGTTCTGCATGCTGTCAACCGTCAAACTTGAGACTGTGCCTGGTGTTGTTAGTGACAGTGATTTGATTACACTAGCTTGCTCGCTACATTACTTGATAATGCTCGTGAGTAACAAGGGGTTGTAGAACCTTGCCTCTACTTTAACCCACACACAGAACTGAATTAGCCCACATTTGGTGTGATTGAATGGCAAAGACATACCCCCCAAAAAAACACCCACATGAAACCACACCCCAAAGACAACTCGTTTGCCTTCAGTCATGGCCCGCTTGCAATTCTACATTTTAATCTCCCCCTGCTGGTAGGACAGAGGTAGTGCATGAGCAGAAGCAACATGTAGGCCTTGCTAGCTGAGCCGTAGATGGAGATCAGGAACATCACCACCAGGCAGCCCACTATGCCCCGAGCACACGTGTGCCAGGTAAAGCAACAGAACTACGGCCTGAACACAAGAAGAAGAGGTGGACGAGGATGACTGCATGTATGGCATGAGTGGCTTTTTTCTTCTTCTTTTACTTAGCCTCTGTTGTGGAGGTTGAGTTTTCAAAAGCTGAGCACAAATGTGAGCATAATGGGCTATCAATATCTAGAACATATTGTAGTGTAGTATTGGACTATTTTGTATGGTATTATACTGTATCGTATACCTGTTGGGTGCAGAGGCCCATTCCAGAGCCAGGCAGGCCAGATCCACAGCAGCATAGACAAGGAAGAAAAGGGTCACTGTGTTGGCGATGGTGTTCAGCTTCCCTGAAAACGCCACCTGCACTAGGACCCATGAGATGAGCACGGATGCCAAGGGGTTCCAAATTTGTGACTGTCTTTCTTGCCAGAGCCAGGACCCCACCTGTAAATATCAATGCAGGACGAATAGGATTGGCACCATGTAAATTAACATTACGAAAAAAAACATTGTGACACCAGTAGCAATCTTACACGTTATTTTGGGATTAAGGCCCATTTCTGTGTACACATACAGATCCTACTTCATCTACAAACTACAGATTGTGTGGAATAAACTCATCAGCTTAAGACCCCCCATTTAAGAAGTTAAAATCATGATGAACTTAAGTTGAGGTAAATTTCAGGGAGAACTCTCCCTTTAACCCAAACAGGACTGATCATGTCTGGTTAACCACACATATAGGGAATCTGATTATCTGGTTGAAAACGGCCAATGTGGCATCGATAGTTGTCCTAAACATAAATTCTTGTGGCAATATTGACTGAAAAGTGTAAATAGGAGTGCTCAGAGGATGTGGGAGGCCCCGCTAAGGTTACTTACGGCAGCAGACAGGGTAGAGGAGTACACCCCCACTGTCACCAGGGGGCCCCTCACGTCGATGTCCCCCAGGAAACTGTAGTCCCTCTGGAGAAGATGACTGGGAGAGAGGGGTACATTATCACTGCACCACAGATACAGTGCATTCGAGAAGTTCAGACCACTTGACTTTTTGGTACGTTACAGCCTTATTCAAAAATTGATTAAATTGTTTCACCCCCCTCAAGGTTCTACACACACCACCCCATAATGATAAAGCAAACACAAAAAAATGTAAATCTTCCATTTACATAAGTATTCAGACCCTTTATTCAGTACTTTTTTGAAGCACTTTTGGCAGCAATTACAGCCTTGAGTTTTCATGGGTATGACGCTACAAGATTGGCACACTTGTATTTGGGGAGTTTCTGACATTCTTCTCTGCAAACGCTCTCAAGCTCTGTCAGGTTGGATGGGGAGTGTTAATGCACAGCTATTTTGAGGTCTCTCCAGAGGTGTTCGATCGGATTCAAGTCCAGGCTCTGGCTGGGCCAGTCAAGGACATTAAGAGACTTGTCCCAAAGCCAAATATGAGTTGACTTGGGGGTGTGGTTTGATGTGAGTTTCTTTAGTTCATCTTTGCCACCACCAAGACACACCCATGTGTCAGAACCTTGCCCAAGTCTTTGAGTTCCCGTGCCCTCTGGAGCAGGTTCTCATTAAGGATCCCTCTGTACTTTACTTGGTTCATCTTTCCCACAATCCTGGCTAGTCTCCCAGTCCCTGACGCTGAAAAACATCCCCACAGCATGATGCTGCCACTACCAAGCTTCACTTTAGGGATGATGCCATGTTTCCTCCAGATGTGATGGTTGGCATTCAGGCCAAAGAGTTCAATCTTGGTTCCATCAGACCAGAGAATCTTGTTTCTCATTGTCTGACAGTCCTTTAGGTGCACTTTGACAAACTCCAAGCGGGCTGTCAAGTGTCTTTTACTGAGGAATGTCTTCCGTCTGGCTACTCTACCATGAGTTCCTGATTGGTGTTAGTTGCAGAGATGGTTTTCCTTCTGGAAGGTTCTCGCATCTCCACATAGGAACTCTGGAGCTCTGTCAGAGTGACCATCAGATTCTTGGTCACCTCCCTGACCAATGCCCTTCTCCCCTGATTGCTCAGTTTGGCCGGGCGGCCAGCTCTAGGATGAGTCTTGGTGATGGAGGCCACTGTTCTTGGGGACCGTCAATGGTATTGCCAGTAGTGCTGTCCCAAGAATATTGCTGAACTGAAAGAGCTTTGTAAAGAGGAATGGACCAAAATTCCTTCTGACCCGTTGTGCAGGTCTGATCCGCAACTTCAGAAAACGTCTGGTTGAGGTTATTGCGGCCAAAGGAGGGTCAACCAGTTATTAAATCCAAGGGCTCACATGCTTTTCCCACCCTGCACTGTGAATGTTTACACAGTGTGTTCAATAAAGACATGAAAACGTATAATTGTTTGTTAATAGTTTAAGCGGACCGTTTGTCAAATGTTGTGACCTAGATGAAGTTCAGATCAAATTTTATGAACAATTTAAGAGGAAATCCAGGTATTTCAAAAGGATTCACATACTTTTTCTTGCCACTGTATGTGCTTGTGTGTAAGCCTGTGTGTGCGCATTTGTGCTGACCGGTCACAGGAGTAGGCCACCAGCAGGCTGAGCAGGAATACTGTAGGAGATGAAGGTTAAGATGACTGCTGCCAGGGTTCCCTTGAGGATAGAGTAGCTTGGGCTCTTCAGGTCCCCTGGAGTAGAGTAAGAGAGAGAGTAAGAGAGTCCACGCATGAATAAGTCATTTTGGAAAAAACATCTGCTGAATGAGAGAGCGAGAGACACACACACACACAAAACATTAGGAACACCTTTCTAATACTGAGTTGCACCCATTTTGCTCTCAGAACAGCCTCAATTCATCGGGGTGTGGACTCTACAATGATTCTAATGCGTGCCACAGGGATGCTGGCCCACAGTTGTGTCAAGTTGGCTGGATGTCCTTTGGGTGGTGAACCCTCCTTAATACACACGGGAAACTCTTGCCACAAACAGTGCGCCTGACACCTACTACCATATGTCGTTCAAAGCCACTGAATCTTTTGTCTTGCCCATTCACCCTCTGAATGGCACACATACACAATCCATGTCTCAGTGCTTGAAAATCCTTATTTAACCTGTCTCCTCCCCTTCATCTACACTGATTGAAGTGAACTTAACAAGTGACATCAATAAGGTATCCTAGCTTTCTCCTGGGTTCACCTGGTCAGTCTGTCATGGAAAGAGCAGGTGTTCCTAATGTTTTGTACACTCAGTGTATAATAAAAATGGCTTCAGTGACAAAATATTATGTCTAAACACCAGACCGTTTTTTTTTTTAAATGGTATTTGAGTATTTGTTATTTAAATACTTATTTTCTGTGTATTTAAGTACTTTCAAATAATGTGGCCCCAGGCCGGCCAACTTCTTTTGGAAGTATTTTGAAATAATTTCCTATAAATAGCCTACTATTTTAAAGTATTTTCAAATACTTATTTTAAATACTATTTTCAAATACCTGGTTAAATGCAAGGGAGTATTTGAATTAGTGTATTAGAGTATTTTAAAATACATTCATATACTCTACTTGTCTTCTCAAATAAAAAACATATCTAAATAACAACTTCCAAATGTCTTTGAAAGTAGTTGAAATAACCTAAATAGCATTTGAACTCAGGTCTGCTAAAACACTCACATCATGTACGCTGAACTTCTGCCGATGTCTGCCCTTAGTCTCATCTGACACGTTGGAACTAGAACCATGATGCCTGTTGAACATGACAGCAAACACGGTGTAAATGTCATCATGGTGCCTGTGGTGTAGTCTCCTGTGTAGTCAGCTGGGAGGGGGAGAAGAGATCACAGAATACATTAACATCTATCAAGACAATCTCCAAAGACAAGATATTGCTGATTTGGATTTCTGAACTATTATGGCTGCGTTTACACAGGCAGCCCAATTCGTGGGGTGTTCTGTGGAATTGGAACAATTCGGAACGTTCAGATAGAAATAGGCTTTGTAGATCAAACTTATTTAGAATAAGGAAGCACGTCAGCTCTATTCATGGCATTTCTATCTGCAATGTTCAAGAATGTTTGGCATCTGAACGTTGCCCTGATCTTCATCCAATAATTGGTGTTATGACCAATCAGATCAACTCTTGAACAATCAGATCAACCCATTTGTCAAAAATTGGACAAAAGATCAGAATAGGGCTGCCCGTGTAAACAAAGCGTATAGGATTACAGGTCTACGGTGAATACCAAACCAGCCCTCATCGGTTTCATAATAAAACACAAATGAAAATGAACAATTTCCCGCTGTCATTTTACAAGATCTAAACCTCAGTAACAGATAAACATTATTTGGGAGGTATTTGTTTATTTTTGTGTTATTTTGTATGAAAAAAACATACTGCAGTGCGTGTTGGGATAGCACTTCGATCTGGAGCGTGCAGCCTTGCTGTCTCGGTCTAGTTAGCCCCTACACCCTCTAATTTGGGTAACTTGTGCATCAAATCAAATTTTATTTGTCACTTACACATATTCAGCAGATGTTATTGCGGGTGCAGCAAAATTGCTCCAACAGGGCAGCAGTATCTAACAATTCACAACAATACACACACATCTCAAAGTAAAACAATGGAATTAAGAAATATATAAATGTTAGAATGAGCAATGTCAGAGTGGCATTGACTAAAATACAGTAGAATAGAATAGAGTATACACTATAAAGCAGTTGAGTAAAGCAGTATGTAAACATTATTTAAACAGTATTAAAGTGACTCGTGTTCAATTATTAAAGTGGCCAGTGACTCCCAAGTCTATAGGGCAGCAGCCTCTAAGGTGCAGGGTTGCATAACCGGGTGGAAGCCAGCTAGTGATGGTTAACTTGTGCATATGGAGGAGGCAAAAGGGGCAAAAGAGTGGTTTGGGATGCAGCCCTAGTGAAAATGGTGTTTAGGTACTTTTGGATATGCTCAAAAGATGTCCACCAGACCTCTACATAGCCCAACCCCTGGCATGCAGCAACACCCCAACAAAACATCCTATACTCCCCCCCCCACAGGTTGTCCCTCAGGGTTGCCAGGCAATGATCAGTGAAGTTGGCAGTGCCCAGGCCGGTGGTAGCGTTGGCACCAGGAGCGTAGGGAAGCGCGATGTCCTGCGGGCCCACAGCGAAGAAACTGAGGATGAAGGTGGCCAGGACCGACATGACGATTATTGAAAATTAGGAAGACGGCCTTGGCATAGATGTGAGCGCTAATCTGAAATGACAGTATATGTAGATGTCATCATGTATAGTCTGCAAACAAAACGTAGTACATTATATAGGAAATAGGTTATAATGCATCCCTAGGAAGAGACACACTGCATCACATTTCTCTTTCCTTTCTCCCAGTGTGTACGGGCTAGGGAGTTTCCAGCATGCCTCTAAGGAAGCAGAGGAGAGAGAGAAAACTATCTTACCCGACAGAAGAGGCAGAGAAGAATGGCCGTGCCATAGAGCAGAGACCACCAGTATTCAGCAGGTAACACCTGGTCCAAGATCAGTGGTGCTAAGGACACAGTAGGCGCAGCCAGCATCCAGAGCCCCGCTGGCGATGGCACTGAACGACAGAACAGTCAAACTGATGAGGTATGCCACTATGAACATGGCTATGGACTGGTACATCCCACACTGGTACATCCCACACTGGTACATCCCACACTGGTACATCCCCCATGAACGCTACACACACAGCCCGGAGAAAACAGTCAAATACTGTAGGTGTGTGTGTGTGTGTGTGTCAGCATGTAAAGTCCCCCATATTCCCCTATTTTAATGTAGTCAACAACGCCAAACATCGACAGTAATGTTAGAATTACCACGCCGGAATCCAACAGAACTGAATTTCAATACCATTTCTTTGTAACCCCAACAACAGCATCACTTTTTGTAACCATACATCCTTACGTTCCAACTTTCCAGATCTTCAACGACACAAAACGGATGCAGAGTCTGCACCATTACTACTCTTCTTGGTTGCGCCTCCTCTGTCCATTGCAATCGAACAACAAATCGCAACCATTTCTGTTGAATATACAGATAAATCATTTGTCAGTCTGTTGCATAGATTAATGTCGAACTCAGGAAATACACCTGCATAAATACACCTGCTCCAGTCATCCCATTCATGGGATCCTTTGAACCGTCTGTATACACTGCAAGACAATAATACAACCGATTACTCATTTATTGATCCACTAGTGCTCCTACATTATCTTCTTCACACCACGGTTTCTTTTCTTCGGTCAGGCTAAGATCAACACGTGGTCTTGAATAAAAGCACAATGGCACATTTCCTACTGACACAGGTGGCCTTATTACAATATCTCCGAGTCCACAATTCATCAATCCCTTTTCCAATCTCTGGGCCAGATCCCCTCTTTTGATATTGTGCATATTTCCAGCAGTCTTCCAATACTGTTAGCGTAGAATGATCTACCATACTACCCTTCAGTCTTGCCCAGTATGCCAGGGTTACCTTACCTCTTCTAAGGGATAGTGACATTTCCCCAGTAACTCAAATCAAAGTTTATTTATCACTGCGCCGAATACAACAGGTAGACCTTACAGCGAAATGCTTACTTACAGGCTCTAACCAATAGTGCAAAAAAGGTATTAGGTGAACAATGGGTAGGTAAAGAAATAAAACAGCAGTAAAAAGACAGTCTATATACAGCAGCAAGGCTACATACAGACACCGGTTAGTCAGGCTGATTGAGGTAGTATGTGCATGTAGATATGGTTAAAGTGACTATACATATATGATGAACAGAGCAACAGTAGCTTAAAAGAGGGGTGGCCTGGAGGGACAGATAGCAGATAGCCCGGTTAGCCAATGTGCGGGAGCACTGGTTGGTCAGCCCAATTGACGTAGTATGTACATGAATGTATAGTTAAAGTGACTATGCATATATGATCATCAGAGAGTAGAGGCAGCGTAAAAACAGGGGTTGAGGGGGGGCACACAATGCAAATAGTCCAGGTAGCCATTTGGTTACCTGTTCAGGAGTCTTCTGGCTTCTGGTAAAAACATTTTTTTTTGTCCTAGACTTGGCACTCCGGTACCACTTGCCATGTGGTAGTAGAGAGAACAGTCTGACTGTGGTGTCTGGGTTCTTTGACAATTTTTAGGGCCTTCCTCTGACACCGCCTGGTGTAGAGGTCCTGGATGACAGGCAGCTTAGCCCCAGTGATGTACTGTAAAGCCTGAACCGGTGTAGTTTTAAATGCACCATCGCACATCCTGAGTGCCCTAGCTTGCATCCTATGATGGCACAACAGCGATGTAAAAGCAGCATAACCATATACAAATAAAATGTGAAATAAATAAATTAAATAAAAAGCACCCATAAAATGTGGACAATCAAAGTACGATAAATATTCATGTTCAAGATAATACACCAATATGCCTACAATAACCTGTTCCACTGATTTACAGAGATTTGACGTAAGTGCAATAGGTCTATAACGAGCAGGACAGGATGAATCTTTACCAGGATTCACAAAAGGCAAATCCACAGCACGTTTCCATCCTGATGGTAGCTCTCCTGTCCTCGATATTTTGTTAAATAAACTCCAAATCGTTCCCAAAACTTCCGTAGGCAGATGTTTAAACATAATGTAGCATAATGGATCCTCGCCTGGAGCAGTACAGCCACACCCCTCGTTATTTCAAACAATGGTTAATCCAGCATCCAGTCATTCTCCAGAATCCCACTTCTTACGCTATACATCTTCATGCATTCTTAGATTTTCTTCCTTACATTCATCACTGAGATTGTCAACTTCAAGCACTGCTGCAAAAGCTCTATGATAACATGGCGGTCCGCAATCAAACGTTTAAAGTGCATGCTGCCACCTACTGTGCTGGATTGCATGATCAATCATGATCTTCCAAATTCTGTGCGACCATGAAAATCAAATTAAAAACCAAATAAATCCCTAACTTCTACCACACCCTTCCTCCTCCCCAAAACCCCCTCCCCAACTCCATTAAACGTTATCTATATCATGCTGAAACAACCAGCTGTCAACAGCATGTCAACAACCGTTTCAACGGTAACACATCTGTTACCCCCAATTTCTCTTTTGCGGTCTCCACAATAACTTTCAACCTGACATTTCTGCTTTACACAACCCGAGTCGTATTGATAACCTTCCCAATAATTTTTTTTATTATTATTTTTTTATTTCACCTTTATTTAACCAGGTAGGCTAGTTGAGAACAGGTTCTCATTTGCAACTGCGACCTGGCCAAGATAAAGCATAGCAGTGTGAACAGACAACACAGAGTTACACATGGAGTAAACAATTAACAAGTCAATAACACAGAGAAAAAAGGGGAGTCTATATACAATGTGTGCAAAAGGCAAATAATTACAATATTGCAGATTAACACTGGAGTGATAAATGATCAGATGATCATGTACAGGTAGAGATATTGGTGTGCAAAAGAGCAGAAAAGTAAATAAATAAAAACTGTGGGGATGCGGTAGGTGAAAATGGGTGTGCTATTTACCAATAGATTATGTACAGCTGCAGCGATCGGTTAGCTGCTCAGCTAGCTGATGTTTGAAGTTGGTGAGGGAGATAAAAGTCTCCAACTTCAGCGATTTTTGCAATTCGTTCCAGTCACAGGCAGCAGAGTACTGGAACGAAAGGCGGCCGAATGAGGTGTTGGCTTTAGGGATGATCAATGAGATACACCTGCTGGAGCGCGTGCTACGGATGGGTGTTGCCATCGTGACCAGTGAGCTGAGATAAGGCGGAGCTTTGCCTAGCATGGCCTTGTAGATGACCTGGAGCCAGTGGGTCTGGCGACGAATATGTAGCGAGGGCCAGCCGACTAGAGCATACAAGTCGCAGTGGTGGGTAGTATAAGGTGCTTTAGTGACAAAACGGATGGCACTGTGATAAACTGCATCCAGTTTGCTGAGTAGAGTGTTGGAAGCAATTTTGTAGATGACGTCGCCGAAGTCGAAGATCGGTAGGATAGTCAGTTTTACTAGGGTAAGCTTGGCAGCGTGAGTGAAGGAGGCTTTGTTGCGGAATAGAAAGCCGATTCTTGATTTGATTTTCAATTGGAGATGTTTGATATGGGTCTGGAAGGAGAGTTTGCAGTCTAGCCAGACACCTAGGTACTTATAGGTGTCCACATATTCAAGGTCGGAACCATCCAGTGTGGTGATGCTAGTCGGGCATGCGGGTGCAGGCAGCGATCGGTTGAAAAGCATGCATTTGGTTTTACTAGCGTTTAAGAGCAGTTGGAGGCCACGGAAGGAGTGTTGTATGGCATTGAAGCTCGATTGGAGGTTAGATAGCACAGTGTCCAATGACGGGCCGAAAGTGTATACAATGGTGTCGTCTGCGTAGAGGTGGATCAGGGAATCGCCCGCAGCAAGAGCAACATCATTGATATATACAGAGAAAAGAGTCGGCCCGAGAATTGAACCCTGTGGCACCCCATAGAGACTGCCAGAGGACCGGACAACATGCCCTCCGATTTGACACACTGAACTCTGTCTGCAAAGTAAATGGTGAACCAGGCAAGGCAGTCATCCGATGGTGATTGACAGAGTCGAAAGCCTTGGCAAGGTCGATGAAGACGGCTGCACAGTACTGTCTTTTGTCGATGGCGGTTATGATGTCGTTTAGTACCTTGAGTGTGGCTGAGGTGCACCCGTGACCGGCTCGGAAACCAGATTGCATAGCGGAGAAGGTACGGTGGGATTCGAGATGGTCAGTGACCCGTTTGTTGACTTGGCTTTCGAAGACCTTAGATAGGCAGGATGGATATAGGTCTGTAACAGTTTGGGTCCAGGGTGTCTCCCCCTTTGAAGAGGGGGATGACTGCGGCAGCTTTCAATCCTTGGGGATCTCAGACGATATGAAAGAGAGGTTGAACAGGCTGGTAATAGGGGTTGCGACAGAAATAGAGGGTCCAGATTGTCAAGCCCAGCTGATTTATACGGGTCCAGGTTTTGCAGCTCTTTCAGAACATCTGCTATCTGGATTTGGGTAAAGGAGAACCTGGAGAGGCTTGGGCGAGGAGCTGCGGGGGGGCCGGAGCTGTTGGCCGAGGTAGGAGTAGCCAGGCGGAAGGCATGGCCAGCCGTTGAGAAATGCTTGTTGAAGTTTTCGATAATCATGGATTTGTCGGTGGTGACCGTGTTAAAAGCTATGAAGTCAACTTTATTCATTATCAAAGTGTCCTTTGACACCACACATTCCTTTACACTGAACAGCTTCATGTCCCATTCTTTGGCATTTAAAACACTGCAGTGCATATGGACAAAAATTCTCTAACATTGAAACTAAGGAATCCTATCTGTACATGTCCCAGCAAGACTTCCTCAAACCTCAGCGTCACTGATAAGCTTTCACTACTTTGATCCTCTTTCCTACTGATCAACTTTTTGGCCTCAATCACTCCCTTCACATTTTCTTTAATATCATCTGTGGACAGAGACTCCAGTGATGACTCCCCTTAACCGATCACAGTGGTTTCCAGACTTTTTATAGTCCCGTACCCCTTCAAACATTCAACCTCCAGCTGTACCCTCTCTAGCACCAGGGTCAGTGCACCCTCAAATGTTGTTTTTTTGCCACCATTGTAAGCCTGCCACACACACACACTTATTAAACATAGGAACGAATGCAAGTTGTCGTCACAACCCGGCTCGTGGGAAGTGACAAAGAGCTCTTATAGGACCAGGGCACAAATAACAATATAAGAATAAATACATTTGCTCTTTATTTAACCATCTTTCATATAAAACCTTATTTGTTCATCGAAAATGGTGAATCACTCACGACAGGTTAATGAGAAGGGTGTGCTTGAAAGGATGCACATACAGTAACTCTGTAATGTTGGGTTGTATTGGAGAGAGTCTCAGCCTTTTTGCACACACAGTCTGTGCCTGTATTTAGTTTTCATGCTTGTGAGGGCCGAGAATCCACTCTCACATAGGTACATGGTTGCAAAAGGCATCAGGGTCTTAAAGGCAGGATATTCTGAGCACAGCCCAATCCAGAAATCTGATGAAATAACATTTTCACAGAACCGCTTGTCGCAATTTCGATGCGCTCTTTTTCAGATATCAGTAAGTGGACTGGAGGCAGGGCATGAAAGGGATAACGAATCCAGTTGTTTGTGCCATCCGTTTCGGGAAAGTACCTGCGTAATTGCGCACTCAATTCATTCAGGTGCTTCATTATATCACATTTGACATTGTCCGTAAGCTTGAGTTCATTTGCACACGTATCATACAACAATGGAAAGACCTGTGTGTTGTCCTTGTTAATGCAGACAGAGAAGAGCTCCAACTTCTTAATCATAGCCTCAAATTTGTCCGGCACATTGAATATAGTTGCTGAGAGTCCCTGTTATCCTACATTCAGATCCTTCAGATCATTTTTGGCAGTGAAACGAGGCTACTCATGCGAGAAATTTCCTACCTTTCAGTATCACGAGCTCTTCTTCATATGTCTTTCCATTACAGTCCATTCAGATTCTTGATCATCATCATTCCACTCCGTATCATCAAAACAATCACCCATAGTGATCGCACTCCAGCACAGCTGTTGCTTCTCCAAGCTTTTCTCCATTTCTTCCATTTCATCCACACTACTTGCCACCATCCCTGCAAAAGCTCTTCCTATCTGTCAGTCTTTTATTGACCACGCCCATGTGTAACATTTTGTTGTTTATCCAATTAGTGATGGTCCCTCCTTGATCACCTCGTGACTCCAAAATTGTACAACAGCTGGTTGGTTTCAGCGAGTATTTGTATTACTTTCACTGAAATTTAATTAAAACATTATGCGTAAAACTTGGCATTTTATGAGACAGGATTTTTTGAGTGTAGGCAGGCTACAATTTCATTTGTGGGTTTAATTTGAATAATTTCACACAAGTATAAGGAAATATTTATATAGCCTGATTAATGAATGAATGAAAATACAGTTTCAAAACCAATGTTATGTACAGTGAACAATATATTAAAATACTAAAAGCGGACTAGTATATGATCGCATCCAAATAAGGACTCCAATTGCTTCACACTTGTTCCAAATGCTCTGTTGGTAGGTGCCATACATTGCAAGCCATCAAATAGTCCTTCATTTCATCAATCATGATGTCATTGTGTCAACACATACATTCTTCTTATTCCTTTTGTCCTCGTAGTAGTAGTAGTGCTGCAGAAACATCCTGCAGTCCACGCTGAAGCCTGAAAGAGTGAACTCTAGTTCCAAATAATAACCAGCAGAGGGTAACGTATCTCCATGTTTCATCAAACATGTTTTCATTATCAGCCAGACAAAAGGCTGCTTGCTGTGTGGCAGGGGGTTGTTTCATTTCTCCTCTCCTCTCTGAGCAGCTCCCCTCTCCTCGTCTCCTCTCCTCTCTGGGGGCATCTCAATACTCTAAAGCAGCTCCCTCTTTTTGTCTACTTTTCTCTTTGGGCCCGTTTCAATACTCTAAAGCAGATCTCTCTATGTGGCTGCATCTCAATACCCTTAAGCAGCTTCCTCTCCTTGTTTCATCTTCTGGGGCACCTGTGGGTCAGATCAGCCATAAGCCACTCCAGCTTGCCAGTGAGCAGTCTGCTGAAAGTCCACAGAACAGTGCTCAGGCTGTGGGTACTCTGAGGGGTACAGGACAACACTGGGCTCTCCACAGACCCCTGTAGGACCAGGGGGTAGAGGGACAAGGTGGGGTATAGGTAGGATGGAAAGAGCGGGAGAACGGGGGGGGGTGGAGGAAGAGAGATAGTCAGTATAACAAAAATATAACACACCTGGGTGATTCCTCACTAAACGAGAACTAAAAAGACCTTAATATTTTTGATTTTCACTAAATGTAATCCATAGAAGGGTCCTTACACTTCTTAAGAGGAATGATTGCATCTGGTACCAGTACAGTTGAAACTGGGATTCACCCGTGAAGAGCACACTACTCCAGAGTGCCAGTGGCCATCGAAGGTGAGCATTTGCCCACTGAAGTCGGGTATGATGCAGAACTGCAGTCAGGTCAATGATGACGAGCACCTAGATGAGCTTCCCTGAGAAGCTGTCTGACAGTTTGTGCAGAAATTATTCGGTTGTGTAAACCCACAGTTTCATCATCTGTCTGGGTGACTGGTCTCAGACGATCCCGCAGGTGAAAAAAACGGAAGTGGAAATCCTGGGGTGGTGTGATTACACATGGTCTTGCGAGACCGGTTGGTTGTGAGACCGGTTGGACATACTGCCAAATTCCCTAAAACAATGTAGGAGGCGGCTTATGGCTTCCTCAACACTTGAGACATCTGTGGAATTGTGTTGTGTGATAAAACTGCACAGTTTAGAGCGGCCTTTTATTGTCCCCAGCACAAGGTGCACCTGTGTAATGATCATGCTGTTGAATCAGCTTCTTGATAATCCATCCACCTGACAGGTGTGGCGTATCTTGGCAATGGACAAAAATACTCACTAACAGCGATGTAAACAAATATGTGCACAAAGTTGGAAAGAAATAAGCTTTTTGTGCATCTAAAAAAATATTTGGGATCTTTTATTTCAGCTCGAGAAACATGGGACCAACAATTTACATGCTTCTTTAATATTTTTGTTCAGTGTATACTATTTCTCAATTATGTAAAGATACAGACGTCACATATAGCCTACACAATCCTTCTTCCTTCTATGGGTTTACATTTTGAGGAATCGCCCACATGTCCAAATATGGAACCTGTACATTCCCAACAAGTTTCCATTACAAACGCTATTAACTTTGCCTAAGCATTTGTTGATTTAGAGCTGGAGTCTGCATTGGTAATTTGATAATACACATGAAAGCCTTTTGTTGACATTGTGTGATGAGAATGAGTGTGATGAGAATGAGACACACTCAAGACACACATTGTGAATGCCAATTGCAAAGAAACAACTGTTCTGTTTTGCTCGTTTCTAGCTAGTCTTATGACAAATGTTGCTGGTGAATGGCCTGTCCCTTGCATAAGCACTCTAGGCTCGGCCTACGTGGCTGTGCCTCTGTCATGGGGAAGGTATGCCCTGCTATCTGCTTTTCTTCCTGGGGAAGGAAGAGCAGGGGTCGTCGGGGTCACGGCTACATATGAAATGAGAGGGAGTCAATGAGAGATTCCTGGAAAAAGACAGGATACTGCCTTTTTCATATGGAAACGATAGTGACTAAGCAACACTGATAGGCTAACTATGTGTGGGCGGCGAAATGGATGTGTTTGTTTACAAAATGAATCAAATTGCATGTGGGTGTGTTTGTACACACAGTGCATTCTGAAAGTATTCAGACTGCTTGACTTGACTTACATCTTGTTACGTTACAGCCTTATTCAAAAATTGATTAAATATTTTTTTCCCCTCATTAATCTACACACAATTCCCCATAATGACAAAGCAACAGTTTGACATTTTTAGTAATGTATAAAAAAAAAAAGTAAATATCAGACCCTTTACTCAGTACTTTGTTGAAGCACCTTTGGCAGTGATTACAGCGTTGAGTCTTGTTGGGTATGACCCTACAAGCTTGGCACACCTGTATTTGGGGAGTTTCTCCCATTCTTCTCTGCAGATCCTCTCAAGCTCTGTCAGGTTGGATGGGGAGCGTCGCTGCACAGCTATTTTCAGGTCTCCTGACATGTTCGATCTGGTTCAATCCGGCTCTGGCTGGGCCACTCAAGGACATTCACCGGCTTGTCCCGAAGCCACTCCTGCGTTGTCTTGGCTGTGTGCTTAGGATCATTGTCCTGTTGGAAGGTGAACCTTCGCCCCAGTCTGAGGTCCCGAGTGCTCTGGAGCAGGTTTTCTTCAAGGATCTCTCTGTACTTTGCTCCGTTCGTCTTTCCCTCGATCCTGACTAGTCTCCCAGTCCCTGCCGCTGAAAACATCCCCACAGTATGATGCTGCCACCACCATACTTCACTGTAGGGATGGTGCCAGGTTTAGCTTTCAGGCCAAAGAGTTCAGTCTTGGTTTCATCAGACCGGAGAATCTTGTTTCTCATGGTCTGAGAGTTTTTAGGTGCCTTTTGGCAAACTAAGTGGGCTGTCAAGTGCCTTTTACTGAGGAGTGGCTTCCGTCTGGCCACCCTTCCGTAAAGACCTTATTGGTGGAGTGCTGCAGAGATGGTTGTCCTTCTGGAATGTTCTCCCATCTCCACAGAGGAACTCTGGAGCTCTGTCAGAGTGACCATCAGGTTCTTGATCACCTCCCTGACCTGACCAAGGCCTTTCTCCCCCAATTGCTCAGTTTGGCCGGTGGCCGGCTCGAGGAAGAGTCTTCTTCAATTTAAGAATGATGGAGGCCATTGTGTTCTTGGGGACCTTCAATGGTGCAGAAATGTTTTGGTACCCTTCCCCAGATGTGTGCCTTGACACAATCCTGTCTCTGAGCTTTACGGACAATTCCTTTGACCTCATTGCTTGGTTTTTGCTCTGACATGCACTGTCAACTGTGACTTTTATATAGACAGGTGTGTGCCTTTCCAAATAATGTCCAATCAATTGAATTTACCACAGGTGGACTCCAATCAAGTTGTAAAAACATCTCAAGGATGATCAATAGAAACAGGATGCACCTGAGCTCAATTTAGAGTCCCATAGAAAAGGGTCTGAATACTTATGTGAATAAGGTATTTCTGTTTTTCATTTTTAATACATTTGCAAAAAAAATGTAACCTGTTTTGCTTTGTCATTATGGGGTATTGTGTGTAGATTGATGAGAAAAAAATATTTAATTAATTTTAGAATAAGGCTGTAATGTAACAAAATTTGAAAAAAAGTGAAGGGGTCTGAATACTTTCTGAATGCACTGTGTATATATGTATATATATATATCTCTGTGTATGTATTTATTATTATCTCTTACCGTGATGTCCAGGTGTGTGACTATGTGTAGGTAGTTGTTGACAGTATGCTCCAGCCTCTCCAGAAGAGTTGAGGCACAGCCAGGCTGGCTCAGTGTCCTAACAACCCTCACACTCCCAGTCAGAGCACCCAGAGACACAGCTATGTCCCTCCTCTTCTCCTGAGCCTGTGGAAAAATACACACACATAGATAACACATGCAAACACACACACACACACACACAAACACACACACACAGAGAGAGAGATACAAACATCAAATTATTGCCACAATTGGATGCTACTGAACCGAGGAAAACAAATCATCTGCCTTGAGAAGCAGAAGTTGAAGTGTTTGATAGCGTACTGATTTCCTCTCCCAAGAAGCCTTGTGAACCTTGATGCAGGGGAGCTGAATGGGGGACGGCAGGGTCTTCAAGACATCACAATCAGCCTGAAGAGAGGAGAGAAGCATACAGACATTAAAGGAGAGAGGTGAGACAGACGGACAGATGGACAGACAGACAGACAGACAGACAGACAGACAGACAGACAGACAGACAGACAGGCAGGCAGGCAGGCAGGCAGGCAGGCAGACAGGCAGGCAGACAGACAGACAGACAGACAGACAGACAGACAGACAGACAGACAGACAGACACAGCTACTCTCTGTGTTAAAGGTAACGTATATGACAGATTGTTTAAAACATACAGGTTTAGCCTCACCAATGCAGCCTCCATGTCTGCCACAGTGTTTAGGTCCCTCCGGGACTCTCTGTCACACACAAAGTCTATGGGCCTGGTCTCAGCATCCCACACCTCAGAGGCTACCATGCACAGCAGCAGCAGTCCTGGACACAGAGTTGAAGTCGGAAGTTTACATACACTTAGGTTGGAGTCATTAAAACTCTTTTTTCAGCCACTACACAAATGTCTTGTGACAAACTGTAGTTTTGGAAAGTCGGTTAGGACATCTACTATGTGTATGACACAAGTAATTTTTCCAACAATTGTTAACAGACAGATTATTTCACTTATAATTCACTGTATCACAATTCCAGTGGGTCAGAAGTGTACATACACTAAGTTGACTGTGCCTTTAAACAGCTTGGAAAATTCCAGAAAATTATGTCATGGCTTTAGAAGCTTGTGATAGGCTAATTGACATAATTTGAGTAAATTGTAGGTGTACCTGTGGATGTATTTCAAGGCCTACCTTCAAACAGTGCCTCTTTATTTGGAAAAATCCAAATAAATCAGCCAAGACCTCAGAAAAAAATTGTAGACCTCCACAAGTCTGGTTCATCCTTGGGAGCAATTTCCAAACGCCTGAAGGTACCACGTTCATCTGTACAAACAATAGTACGCAAATATAAACACAATGGGACCACGCAGCCGTCATACCGCTCAGGAAGGAGATGCCTTCCGTCTCTTAGAGATGAACGTACTTTGGTGTAAAAGTGCAAATCAATCCCAGAACAAAGGACCTTGTGAAGATGCTGGAGGAAACAGGTACAAAAGTATCTATGTCCACAGTAAAACGAGTCCTATATCGACATAACCTGGAAAACCACCATAAAAAAGCCAGACTACGGTTTGCAACTGCACATTGGGACAAAGATGGTACTTTTTGGAGAAATGTCCTCTGGTCTGATGAAACAAAAATAGAACTGTTTGGCCATAATGACCATTGTTATGTTTGGAGGAAAAGGGGGGAGGCTTTCAAGCTGAAGAATACCATCCCAACCGTGAAGCACGGGGGTGGCAGCATCATGTTGTGGGGGTGCTTTGCTGCAGGAGGGACTGGTGCACTTCACAAAATAGATGGCATCATGAGGTAGGAAGATTATGTGGATATATTGAAGCAACATCTCAAGACATCAGTCAGGAAGTTAAAGCTTGGTCACAAATGCGTCTTCCAAATGAACAATGACCACAAGCATACTTCCAAAGTTGTTGCAAAATGGCTTAAGGACAACAAAGTCGAGGTATTGGAGTGGCCATCACAAAGCACTGACCTCAATCCTATAGAACATTTGTGGGCAGAACCGAAAAAGCGTGTGCGAGCAAGGAGGCCTACAAAACTGATTCAGTTACACCGGCTCTGTCAGGAGGAATGGGCCAAAATTCACCCAACTTATTGTGGGAAGCTTGTGGAAGGCTACCTGAAATGTTTGACACAAATTCAACAATTTAAAGGCAATGCTACCAAATAAAAATTGAGTGTATGTAAACTTCTGACCCACTGGGAATGTGATGAAAGAACTAAAAGCTGAAATCAATCACTCTCTCTACTATTATTCTGACATTTCACATTCTTAAAATAAAGTGGTGATCCTATCTGACCTAAGACAGGGAATTTTTACTCGGATGAAATGTCAGGAATTGTGAAAAACTGAGTTTAAAGGTGTATGTGAACTTCCGACTTCAACTGTACATACATATTAAACCCATTTAAGAAAATTGGTCAGTGGCCCTGGCTGGGCAATTCAATTCAGTCAACTTCAGTCAACTTGTCTTTGTCCCCAAAGACACACGCTCATGATAGTTTGATTTGACCCATTAGTTCAGTTAATTATGAAACCCCTGTGAATGGTCACTCTCTGAATACTCACTGCTTAACGCCATGCCCCTCTCGGTTGCTTCTGATGTCCATTCATGTGGTCCATTTAAAACAAATCTGGTTAACTGTCTTCAGTCGCAATATATCCTTGCCATTCCGAATTACCTTCTGCATGTCTGAAGTACGTTGTGTCCCCTCTATCGTCCTCGCGCCCTTCCTACATTTTCATGGCCGGAAGGGCGCGCATTATCAAGTCCCAGAGCGTTACTCAACTTTCCTGTTTGCACGTCATTTCCATATGCCAAAGGGTCACGAGAACAAATATCAAGGTTCTCCTATTCTTTCGTCTGTCCCCTGTCATTTAGTAACTTTCTCTCACTCTCTCTCTCTCTCTCTCTCTCTCTCTCTCTCTCTCTCTCTCTCTCTCTCTCTCTCTCTCTCTCTCTCTCTCTCTCTCTCTCTCTCTCTCTCTCTCTCTCTCTCTCTCTCTCTCTCTCTCTCTCTCTCTCTCTCTCTCTCTCTCTCTCTCTCTCTCTCTCTCTCTCTCTCTCTCTCTCTCTCTCTCTCTCTCTCTCTCTCTCTCTCTCTCTCAATGACAATGCCTCATCAACAGAAATATGTCATCCAATGTTCAGAGGATAATATGTTGACGGGCGACCTAGCCTACTTCCACCAGAGTTAAGGTTTATTATTGTGAAATGGTTCAATCTAATTCTTTGCTGTGCCCAGCTGATCAATCAAGCGATTGGAATTCTGCTTTAGGCATGGAGTATAGAGGACCTGAAGCTTAGGATTCTATTGTATCAATTTTATATATTTTTCATCACTGACAACATAATCTTCTATACTACAATTTACATAGTCACTCAAGTATGCAAACCATGTAAAGCACTTTCACTTTCAAAGAATTTCCCTCCCAAAAATCTCTCTCACACTCTCACACACACACACACACACACACACACACACACACACACACACACACACACACACACACACACACACACACACACACACACACACACACACACACACACACACACACACACACACACACACACACCCCCCTCTATCTCTCTCTGTCTCTCTTACTCACTCACTGTCTAGGACCGGTGTTTCGTTGTTGTTTTAGCTACATGCTTAGGAGACCATCCATCTTAGGTGTGTGACCATCCAGAGAGGTACGGTACATTCGGAAAGTATTCAGACCCATTGACTTACAGCCTTATTCTAAAATTGATTCAATAAAAAATGTCCTGCTCAAAATCCAAACGGAAAATATTTACACAAGAAGCAACCTAAATATAACACAGTCAAACTCTCAGTCATTTAGTAAGTTCACCATTCTGCCATTCTCACTGTTAAACATCGCACAGTGTTTCAACACGGCTCTTCAACACAACACAATAACCCAAAATGACAAAGCTAAAACAGGTTTTTAGAATTGTTTAAACTGTATTAAAAATGTTACATAAGTATTCAGACCCTTTGCTATGAGACTCGAAATTGAGCTCAGGTGCATCCTGTTTCCATTGATTATCCTTGAGATGTTTCTACAACTTGATTGGAGTCCACCTGTGGTAAAATCAAGTGAAAGGACTTTATTTGGAAAGGCACACACCTCTCTATATAAGGTCCCACAGTTGTCAGAGCAAAATCCAAGCCATGAGGTTGAAGGAATTGTCCTTAGAGTTCCGAGACAGGATTGTGTCGAGGCACAGATCTGGAGAAGGGTATCAAAAAATGTCTGCAGCATTGAAGGTCCCCAAGAACACAGTGGCCTCCATCATTCTTAAATGGATGAAGTTTGGAATCACCAAGCCTCTTCCTAGAGCTGGCCACCCGGCCAAACTGAGCAATTGGGGGAGAAGGGCCTTGGTCAGGGAGGTGACCAAGAGACAGGTCAGGGAGGTGACCAAGAGACAGGTCAGGGAGGTGATGAAGAACCCAATGGTCACTCTGACAGAGCTCCAGAGTTCCTCTGTGGAGATGGGAGAACCTTCCAGAAGGACAACCATCTCTGCAGCACTCCACTAATCAGGCCTTTATAGTAGAGTGGCCAGACGGAAGCCACTCCTCAGTAAAAGGCACATGACAGCCCGCTTGGAGTTTGGCAAAAGGCACCTAAAGGACTCTCAGACCATGAGAAACATCTGGAGGAAACCTAGCACCATCCCTACGGTGAAGCATGGTGGTGGCAGCATCATGATGTGGGGATTTTTTACAGCGGCAGGGACTGGGAAACAAGTCAGGATCGAAGGAAAGATGAACAGAGAAAAGTATAGAGCACACAGCCAAGACAACGCAGGAGTGGCTTCGGGACAAGCCTGTGAATGTCCTTGAGTGGCTCAGCCAGAGCCCAGAATTGAACCCGATCTAACATCTCTGGATGTCAGCCCAAACTCTTCCAGTCGCAGAAGGGACTAGGCAAGTCAGTTAAGAACACATTCTTATTTACAATAATGGCCTACCCTGGCCAAACCCGGACGACGCTGGGCCAATCACGGCCGGATATGATACAGCCTGGATTTGAACCAGGGACTGTAATGACACCTCTTACACTGAGATGCAGTGCCTTAGACCGCTGCACCACTCGGGAGATTGAGTCCCAGTATCAGCCTCTAGGTTACACCGTCATCATAATCACTGCAGCCCTAGCCAAACTGAATAGACACCAAGGCCCGGCTACTGTGCAATTCGCCAGGAGAGGAAATTGCTTTAAGTAGCCTTGTTAAAAATATATTTCAGTCATAGTCCTGAGCTGAGCTGACTGCAGAGGTATCACACAGTGGGGGCTGTTTAGACAGCATGCCATCAGGTGGGTCACCAACAGGACCAGTGGCAATTTTAGCATGTAAAACTTGGTGGGTCAAAAAAAAAAAAAGAAGTGGGATGGATGCCAACAAAGCCACAACACAACACTAAACAATACATTAATTGCACTATAATGTCGACAAACGGTGCCCACAAACTGTTATGGCCTCCATAAAGCTGTCCCAGCAGCAGAGTCCCAACAAATTACCACTGCTACAACTGGCTATCAGCAGGGCCTTGTCTGGCAGCGAAACAGTTAATTCTGCCTCATTTACTGCCTTTAAAAAAACATAGCTGATATGGATGACTTGCTTAAACAAATGTGGTTTCTAATGACAATTGGGATGCACAAACTATGCCATAAGGGGACGACAAGTGGATAAGAGGCAATCCGTAATTTCGATTAAGACATTAAGGAGCGAGCTAGGATGGACGTAGTGAATATAACTATTTGTTCAGCACTTTTGAAATGTACAGCGACAGGATTCAGAACATGGGTCGTTCTGATAGTGTTCTCCCTGTACACCAAGTCAGAACCATAGGATAAATAAAGGGGGCATATAAGCAGACAATGAAAGCTCTTACAATATTAGATGTTTACATTTTTCTAAAATAGGTTATAGGCTACACGTGCACCACCAAGTCAGAACAGTAGGCAAAATTAGAGGTGAAAATAGGCTAAATTATTAGGGTGAGGCACATGTGCTACTAAAAGCTTACTACACAACATACACTTAGTATTATTTTCTTAGCTACAGTATACATATCTCCCTGGCATATTACATCATTTATGCATCCGCATACAATACATTTTTGGACACACCTTGTTGTGCTGTGCTCACTTGAACAGGAAGGTGGCGCGGCGGTCCTTTGTGGGCAAATTTTGTCATCAAACTTTGTCATCAAAGTCTGCATTCTCTGGATTTATGGTGCTTTCAAGACAATTGAGAACTCAAAAAGCAAATAGGTAAACTCATGATGACGTCATTGATCTTCAGGGCATAGCTCTAGAAAGAGGTCCGAGTTCCAGATTTACAATTCAAAACGTATTTTCCCGAGTTCCCAGTTGTCTTGAACTAACTAAAGTCAGAGTTTACAGTTTCGGGTTGACAGTTGTTTTAAGCGCAGCACAAATCATGCTTCATCAACAGCATGGCCAACGTTGAGTGTTAATTTTAATGTCATGTTCTGACCTTTATTTCCTTTGTTTTGTCATTATTTAGTATGGTCAGGGCGTGAGTTGGTGGGCAGTCTATGTTTGTTTTTCTATGTTTTGGGGTATTTCTATGTTTCGGCCTAGTATGGTTCTCAATCAGAGGCAGGTGTCATTAGTTGTCTCTGATTGAGAATCATACTTAGGTAGCCTGGGTTTCACTGTGTGTTTGTGGGTGATTGTTCCTGTCTCTGTCTTTGCACCAGATAGGACTGTTTAGGTTTTCTATGTTTATTGTTTTGTCGTGTACATTTACGTATTAAAAGAACCATGGACACTTACCACGCCGCATATTGGTCCTCTGATCCTTTTCGCCTCTCCTCTTCGGAAGAAGAGGAGGAAATCCCTGACATTTAAACTAGGAAAAGAGACCCTTAAGCTTAGACTTTGTACCACACAGCCACTCACCTGAATAGCAGGCTCATGATTCCTAACCACTCATTAGGGCGGTAGGTAGCCTACTGGTTAGAGCGTTGGACTAGTAACTGAAAGGTTGCAAGATCAAATACCTGAGCTAACAAGGTAAAAATCTGTTGTTCTGCCCCTGAACAAGGCAGTTAACCCACTGTTCCTAGGCCGTCATTGAAAATAAGAATTTGTTCTTAACTGACTAGTTAAACAAAAAAAAAGGTAAAATAAACATGTGTAATTTCCAACATATTGTGTAATGTTTATATCCGATGAGCACTGATACATTTTATCTATAATTTCTCTTCATTATTTATGTTCATATGACAAGGAATAAAAAGGATTTGCCAGTAGATTGTCGAATTGATCCATGATGATGACTACTAGCTAAGGTTTTTCAGTCCAATCAATGCTACTATAGATATAATGTAGATATAATGTGATTTGACGTCATTTTATCTGTGGCCAATGATCTTGAGCCTTCTTGGATGGGCACTTCTAATATAACTATATCGCAGCACCCAAGGGCCTTGAATTTTCGAGGTAAACCCTTAGACTTGGCGGTGACGTAGTGTCCCCATGAGTGACAGAACACTGAGCCAATCACAGCCCAACGCGCCGTATTTCTGCTGGCTTGCCCCACCACCACAGAAAGCACTGAGCTAGGCTGAAACACCTGCATTTTGGAGCTGCCTTAATCAAGAAAACAAATTAAAATACCATGTTTTATCAACTCAATTATATATATATATATATATATATATATATATATATATATATATATATATATATATATATATATATATATATATATGCAAAACAGGCAAGCCCCACCTGCTCTGAATGACGGGTCGCCACTGAATGGGACTTACAGGATGACATTGATTGGCTAACGTGAACATTTTGACCCGCAAGGCCTATCATAAATAATGGGCAACTAATAAAAATGTGATGAATATTCATCCCACTAGGCTATATGTGTTTGAAAAGGGTGTAGGGCTAATTATCTGGATTATCATTAGAATAATGTTAAGTCTTTTCTCGAGAATACTTGACTGTTCCAGTGTTTTTCATGCCAAGGTGAATTCAAGATTTCATGAATTACACACACACTGGTGGCGGTCCTGCTGAAGCTTTTATAGCTCAGTAGCCAACCATTAGGTCTACTCTGTGTATTTATATTTCAGGAACAGAAGAGAACGACAAGTGTTAGTCATCACCTCGGATTCAATCTTCCACCGGGTGCTACTCGAATGCCCACGGGTCGCAGCTGTGAGAGGCAGTGACGATACAATTCGATAGGAGGGAAGAGCAAAATCTCAGGGTGGACGTTGATTGATCCCCGTGTTTGTGGACAATCAAGCCAGCAAGTAGAATGATACATCGGGACGTATTGCACCCCGTATTAACTGAAAGCATGTGTGTGTGTGTGTGTGTGTGTGTGTGTGTGTGTGTGTGTGTGTGTGTGTGTGTGTGTGTGTGTGTGTGTGTGTGTGTGTGTGTGTGTGTGTGTGTGTGTGTGAGAGAGAGAGAGAGAGAGAGAGAGAGAGAGAGAGAGAGAGAGAGAGAGAATGAGTAGGCTGTATGCCTGGCTTTGTGTGAAGTGTTGAGAGAGTGTTGAGTGCACACCCGTCACAGGTTGCACACGGCCAGACAGTGATAGTGATACTCCCTCCATGCCTTTATCTATCTGCAGACACCTCGATCGGCGCTCGTTAATTAAGACGAATGCGCCACCAGCTCCCGGTAATGGCAACCACGTCTGGACTTTCTTCACAAGGAGATAAGGGGAAACGTGGCACTGACAGAACCCGCATTGCATCACGAACACCCGGTAGCCTACCCCGCTGCCGATACAGCTCGAGCTTATTTATATAATACATTATTTATATAATACATAATTTGGCAAAAAATGACGTTCACAGTCACACACTCACATTTGACGGGGTAGCTCTGCTGTCGCTCCGGGGCCAGCTGCTGTCTGAATGCATGCGCATCGACGCGGATGAACGCAGCAGTGTTCAGAAGTTTGAGGTGCTGTGTGCGCACAACCAATCAAGGCACCAGCAACAGGCCACCAGTTTTCACGTTTACCCGAGGTGCAGAAGAGTGAATGAGACAGGAGATTGGAGTGGAGCGCCTCTGCTTGTGGATGGACCACTGATCAAGAGGGAAAGTAAGCTTGGAAGTTGGAGTTTATGCACGAAACGCGCAGAGATATTCCTCATTTTTATTCACTCTGTTACACGAAGGATGGAGGGGCGCAGCTGACGGTTAGGGATCGTAGCCTCGAAGAGGATAAACACACCGAAGGAACCGAACTGCCGGACGAGGGAAATGTGAGTATGAATGAGTCCTCGGCAACCTCAAGTCCATCATGCACCCATACCGCCTCCGGTATCCTGTCTTTCCTCGGTGACGACGAAAACAATCGGTCAAATTATTTTGTCATTATTCCCCTCTTGTTTTCATCAGGTCAATATATACTATATTGATTGATACTCTATCAATAGAGTATCAATTGAACTTCGGTAATGTGTTCATGCTCGAGGGCAAATAAATCGGTTATTGAGTCAGAGTCACATTGAATTGTGTAGGCTATAACATGTTTTTATTGCAAAAATGAAATCATGTTCAATGTAGTGACATTGGGCTATATATCTATTGGCATCCTTTATCTAGACACCGAAACTTGTTAGGAGAAGAGGTACAGGTGGTTATGTATCCTATTCCACTTTCCGCATCAAGTCGTCGTCGGGGCTCAAGGTCCTTATAAGGTCCCTCATTGCTGCGGTTCATCTTGAAATTTACGCGCACGGCGAACGGCTATTTTATTCGCTCAGAGGACTTTCCTTTCTTGTCGTTTCTGTGACGTTTAATAATAATAAAGTGTTTCTACTTCTAAGACCTGTATGTCATATTTTGACATTGAATCCACTCATTGACATGCAAAAATTGCGATGACGTCATCGAGAGAGTATGATCCAGTCTGCAGATTTTATTTAGATTTCTTTAAATGGTTTGACCCACTTGGAAATCCTAAAATGACTCTCTTCAGTTCCCTGACTGGTACTTGTCCACCCTCCTCCTCCACGTGCATGTACATGTGTTTACACACACACACACACACACACACACACACACACACACACACACACACACACACACACACACACACACACACACACACACACACACACACACACACACACACACACACACACACACACACACACACACTCTACTCTCAGATTCATCTCTGTAGGTCGTACCATTTATGAATAATTTGTTCCCATAGTGGGGTGCCAAAATAAACTCCACAGGTTTGTATTTATTCCGGATTGTTCCTGTTGAGACTGAAGGTTGAACTGGGTCAGTGTGTTGGTGCTTGGGACTGCAGAGCACCTAGTTTCACTACTGTAGGAACGACAATACAGCTGCTCAAAGACATAGCCACAGTAGTACCTGCATGGTATTCAAAGCAGAAGCACACCTACAGCAATAGATATTGCAGAGAGAGACAAAACACACGTAATAACTCCTCTTTCTCACTGAGAAGAAAATTATATGTTTGTGCCTTTGTCAAAATAAATATGGCTTGGATTATGTGTGCACGTTTCTGCATATTTGTGAATGTGTGTGTGTGTGTGTGTGTGTGTGTGTGTGTGTGTGTGTGTGTGTGTGTGTGTGTGTGTGTGTGTGTGTGTGTGTGT